>NC_084912.1:3289789-3374789 GCF_949316345.1 Pungitius pungitius | reverse complement strand
TGTTTACCAGAACCAGTGGCGACTTTACCAAACTTATTAATTGACAATTCATTTCAGCTGTATTGCAAATATGTTAGATTAATATACAGTGTCATGTAAAAGGAAAGACCTCAGATTTGTATGTAATCACATTACTTGAGCGAATGTGTTCCACCAATGCACACAGGGCCGCTCTCGTGTGAACAATTTTTTTTCTGCCATTGAAAATGCGCAAAAAAACAAAAATCTGTCAGTTCTCCAAACATCTGTAGGCGGGATTTCCAGATGTACCTTCTTGAGAAGTCACCATGTTAAGACGCACTAAAGCAAAGTCCATTGTTGTAGCCATCTGTGGGTTGAGGAACAAATGCTTGACGACTAAATGTGACCAGAGCAACTGAAATAAAAAAAAGAAACTGCTTTGAACGTTCAGAGGGCAAAGAATCTATAGAAAATATAGAAAATATTCGTTCTACTTGAATTCTCCAGTCAAACTGACAAATGAAGCGCCCTTATATGAATATGAATTTATTTATACGCATTTGTCCTGCTTATATGCACAATTACTGTAAATGTGTTTATACATTGTGTGTGTGTGTGTGTGTGTGTGTGTGTGTGTGTGTGTGTGGCTCCTCTGCAGACAGCATTAAATATTCATCCTCCTGCTCGTATTTCTCCTCTCTCATCTATCCATCCATCCTCACCTCCTCCCTCCTGCTACCTCTCCAAATCCTTCATCCTTCCTTCCTTCTCCTGCATTCTTTCTAATCACTTGTGGCGGTTTAAAAATAAAGCAATAACTAGTAAAGAATATTAAATGAAGCTAAAGGAGACAAACTTATTTTGCTCTCTATTGATTGTTTCTGGAAAGATGATGATGATTTGAATCGGCCGCTCTGTTGTGGGTATTGAGTTCAGGCCCCGGGGGGGCGGCATCTGTGTGTGTGTGTGTGTGTGTGTTTGTTTGCATGTGTTAAGACGTGTAAATGGTTCTGTTGAAGATGCAATCATATTCTGTGTGTGTGTGTGTGTGTGTGCGTGTGTGTTACACAAGAATAATGTCCCCTCTGCTCAGTTTGTTGCTCTGGTTTCACATCCACGTGTCCTCTGGGTGTCAGTGTTTGTAAGCGGGAGAATTATGATGGAATTTAACCGGGTTCTGCGTGTGTGTTTGTCTTAACGTGTGTGTTTCTCGGTGTGTGTAATGTAAACCTATCTGAGCACAGCGGAGGGGAAATTTCAGCCCAGTTATTGATTTTTGTTCCGGCCCCATTTCAGGGTCACGTTTGTGATGTCAGGGTTTGTATTATTGTTGCTTTTATTGTCTGCTGCTTTTAATTCCACACAACACGAGGACATTAAGCCTCATTGATCCTTGTGGGCAGACGAGCTGCTGCATATCAAAATAACAGAAATGACTTCAAACACTGCAGGTTCACGTAAACGGATGATTACAGATCGATAAACCTGCGTGAGTCCGTCCTGGTGCCGAACAAAAGACTCGCTCTCCACCACCACAGAAAGAAAACGCCTCACAAAGGGTCTGTACGCGGCGCGCAAACATTTCCTCAGCAGCGTGAACAGGAGGTCGTTAAGGAGTAAAGTGCAGCTCTGTAGTAGTCGTGCTCACGTCGCCCTGATGATGGCGCTAGATGAAAAGCCTCATTTCATCACAACCAATCGACAGCTGATGCTCAGTAGTTGTGTCAGAATCACTAATGCCACATGGGAACTAGTTTGTGTTTCTGTTTAAGTTATTCTCCTCTTTTAAAAGACTTATTTTATAAGATTATGCAACTGTATGAAGGGGTAAGACAATGAAGTGTTTGGGTCTCTGGGGGGATTTTTGACCCGGCTGATCCTTTCTCTTAGTAGATCACCTCTCCTGTATGTTTCCTCCTTACTACCTGGAACTCTTCTTAAGCATTGTCTCTTTCGCTTTCCCTCTATCAAATGCCCACCCCCCCCGACCCCTCACCCGCCCGTCTGTCCGTCCTCTAAACTCTCTCCGGCTGTCTATCTGCGTCGACTCCCTCTCGGCCTCCGTCTTGCTGCCCGCCTGTCTCTCCGGGGCCTTCGCCGCGGGCCTCTCTGTCAGGATTACACGGTGTCAGGTTGGCCAACATGGACACTGGTGGTGGGGAAACAAAATGTTCCTCTCTGCACAAAGCCGCTCTAATCCCCGCCCCCCCCCCTCCCCCCTCCCCACTCACAGCAGAACCCGATTACAGAGAAAGCTGGTCGACTGGCATCAGGATAGAAAGGCAGGGCGGCGCTGCTTCTCTCTGTGATGGTTGATTCGTTAATTGGCTTTTGGGCTTTTTGGCTCACTGTCTAATTAGACCCGGCATCCCATAATAAATAAATAAATGAATAATCAATCCGAATGATGTGACACGACTTCCTTGTGTGTGTGAACATTCTGCAGCAGATTAAGAAATAAATTAGTGCAATGCCGGTTCACCATCATGAACTCACTGATAAATGACCCAACTTTGGCCTTGTGTTTGAGTTTTAATGGCCTTTGTTCTTCTGTTGTGTCATTTCAGCCTTAACCGCCTACACCTACCTCACCATCTTTGACCTGTTCAGGTGAGTGTGTTCTGCATCACCCGGAACTCCAGTGTGTTTCCTCTCTCCAGCTTTGTTATAATTGTGCCGTGTATCTATTTAGTAGATTTTCTCTATGAAAATAACCGTTTGCACGTGAAATTACAGAAGAGGTGGACTTTAGCTGACCTCGGTTTCTTTTTTAAATTGTACCTATTTTTCCCTCCCATCTCTGCAGTTTGATCACATGTCTCATCAGCTCCTGGGTGTCCATGAAGAAACCCAGTCAGGTCTACTCGTTTGGGTGAGTCCACAGTTCGATTCCCGTTATTCCAGGATCATCCACACTGTTGGAGCTTCAGTCAAAGCTCCACCTCAGTTTGTTTGTGTACTTTCACTCACACACACACACACACACACTGTAAACACAGCGGGTAGCAATGACAGAAAAGCTTCCGTTACTGTTGTCAGGCTCAGCCAAAGCTTTTAGAAGTGCGCGTGTTTGTGTGTCAGTGAAGTTGCCCAACTGTATTTGCAGCTGACCGGTGACCTCTGACCTTGAGGTGGTGAAGAGTGGCGATCAAGTGGAAATCTGTTTTTTGGCTCCCATAATAGTGTGCGTGCGTGTGTGTGTGTGTGTGTGGGCGGGCTACAGTTTACATCTGGGTATCCCTGTGTTTATTTAAGTGCGTTTCTAGCATGTGTGTGTATGTGTTATCGGACTGCGTGTTAAACAGCTGCTTCTGTTGTGGGTTGCAAGCTGTATTTTAGTAAGAAGCTTTATTTTAGTAAGAAGCTGTTGTATTTACACATTAACCCCTGTTGGGAGTCTAAAGGCAGTAAGGTGACTGAATTCAAGATACTTATATTCCGGGGGGACTACGGCTCCCTTTGATTAGTTACTGTTAAGCAAATGTTGATCAATCGATTGCTTTCATCGCCAAACTGAACAATTGAATCTTTGAAAAAGCCCTGCTTCTGATTGGACGAGCCTCCAGAACCCGACCGGGGCGGGAGCTCTGATGTCGGCGGCGTCATCATCCCGCCTTACTGTCCACTACACCGCCGAGCGTCCACGTCACGTTTAACCCCCTTAAGCCCGGCGGAGCGCTCACCGGGGCAAAGCCGCTCATCCTGTACAGACTGTGACGGGATTGACCCCCCCGTGACCCCGGGGACGAGGCCGCGAGGGCACGAGGTCGGCAGGCGTTGGAACCTGGATGACGGCGCCCCTCCTTTTTCCCTGCAGGTTCGACAGACTGGAGGTTCTGGCCGTTTTTGCCTCCACGGTTCTGATCCAGCTGGGAGCCTTGTTCATCCTGAAGGAGAGGTGCGTGAACGGACAAAGACAAGACATGAGTAACGATCATTTTAAAATCTGAATTTAGAGGCCGATTAAAGACGGGGGTTCGGTAATGCTGAGAAATTAGCAAGAGCATAAAAAAAAGAAGATCAAACGGAGTAGAACCCTGAGTTCCCGTCCCATCGGGCCTCCCTCCAAGCCACCGCCCCCGAATAATCAAACGTGTCTGTTGTTCATACTCCGGTGAGGCACAAATTGTTTGACTTTTTTTTCCCTTCATAATAGTTTAACAATTGATTTTGGGCTTTTGGGAACTAAAATGAATCCCAAAGCAAAGTATTGAACATCTGTGAAGCATCAGCAGCCGGGCTTCAAGAGCCTGTTCCTTTTGTCTCATTCACTCTGTCTCTCTCGATTAAAATTTCAATTATTTTCTTAGCGTGACTCAGAATTAATATTTCCAAAACAATACACAAAATATTTCCAATTGTTTCTTTTTGTCTCTTTTTTTTTTTTTTTTCCTCTTCCACATTATTAGTCTCACCAGAGGGCTTTGCTCCACTCAGGCTGCTTGTTTTCCTGCAGGCTCAGCGCTACGATGCCAACAAAACATTTAAAAAATGCAATAATTGGACCACAGGATTCTTTTAGCTTTTTCTAACCCGTTCTGCGTCATTGATACACTTTGTATATTTAAATATACAAAGTGTATTTGTATATTTAAATATACAAAGTGTATTTTGATGTTTTCTTTCGTACCTCAAACTAGGTAGGATGTTAAATGCAGGGCTTCTACTAGTAACAGTGTGTCTCTACACTGATGTTCTTTCCTCCTCTTTTATCTTGCATCTTCTCAAATAAATGAATGATGACATTGTAAATTAAACGTAAAAAGTAATGGGCTGAGATTTTGTGATATGGAATGTTAATTATTACAAAGATAAAGCATAACGTGATTGCCCCCTAAATCAAGGGAAAAGTGATTGCTCCCTTTCATGAGACCATTAAATAAACGTGTAAACACACACTTGGTGTCCAAAGGCAGCAGGCTTTTAACCCCCCTGAAACACAATAACATCATATGCAAAGACATTGTTGTGTCTGCGTGCATGGGGTGTGAACTACTACATATCATGGGGCTGTGGGAATGTCACTGGCTGTCATGACAAACACACACACACACACACACACCCCTCTCAAGGCGCCCCGTGTGGGGTTGTCCTGCGGTCAGTCCCCAGGGAAGTGGAGGGGAACATTTCCAACTCAGTTTGAAACCGAGCTGACCTTTTTATTTCTCCCTCTTTGGAGGCTCCTGTGTGTCATTTAATGACCCTCAAACGTCACCTCGTTCTGCTACACACAGCTTCACGTTTCACAAACAGTAACTTTGCGTAGAGCGGACATTCCTTTTTTATAATGAATTAGTCAGTGTGGCCTACAACTTACTCCTTGTTGGGGGTCAGAGGTCGACGTCAGTGTCATCTCGTTAAGCCCGCTTTTGGCCGTGAGCAAAGAATCCACAAACCAAACTTGATCACTTAACTTATTGCTATAATATTTACTCCAAATGTTAAATAAAAAAAGTGCCCAATTCATAAATTCTGCTGTTTTTTTCCTCCTGGTTTCCATACGCTGGTAAATCAAATTCTCTTTAGTATGACAAGCCCTAAAATAACTAATTATTTCAATTTGGTCACACTGCAGCAACCGTGAAGAGGGACTCTAACACCAAACACAGTGAAATCCCTGCACGCCACACACACACTGTTTACAGTGCATGTCATGAATGGCTCAGTAGGGCAGCAGCACAGAGGGAGGAGTGTGTGTGTGTGTGTGTGTGTGTGTGTGTGTGTGTGTGTGTGTGTGTGTGCGTGCGTTTGCCTGTTAATGTGTTTCCTGTTTGTTAGCTCCTTGTCTACTTTCATTCATTTCAATTGTCTCGATCGCTCTGTCTCTAGCTCACAAACACCCGCCCCCACACACACACACACACACACACACACACGTACAGTCAGCGTAGTCCCACCTGGCCAGTGTTGTTGACTGTGTTTGTTTCTGTTTTGTCAGTGTGGAGCGCTTCATGGAGCAGCCTGAGGTCCACACGTAAGTATTTTCCTTTACGCACACATGCGCACACAAAATTCCCTTCTGATACTCTCAAATAGACAACACAACCTGATATGCTGCTCTGTGTCCTTCTGTAAAACACACACACACACTCCCTTCCAGCTGTTGTCGGAACAGAACATCCCAAATATTGGGGTCAGACAGACAGTCGGGGAGTGAAAAGCAGCGTTTTAACTGACAGGATAAATACTTTTAACAGCTAATTAAAAAAAACAGAGCTGCACCGTGTCCAGAGGTTTTTGTTTGTTAAATGTAAACCTCAGATGTTTTTCATGTTCCAGATGTTCAAGTTGATCAGTTACTCAGACCCCCCCCCCCCCACCTCGCTCCATCATCCCTCCATAATAAATTATTATTACCAGATTAGGGGCGGCTTTTATAACCTAAAACACAATGAGCCTTAAACCTGTCTCCTGTGACGAGATTACACCCCCCCCCCCCCCCTCTCACCCCTTCACTTCTCTGAGTGGATGTGATTGAGCGACATGAGAGGCGGACGCTAGCCAAAGGGACAGGTGTCTGCAGGGTGGAGAGACAGAGTCTCTCTCTCTCTCTCTCTCTCTAATCTGTTCTTAGAGGGAGGGGGGTTGTTTTGGCTCACCGGCAGGGAACCTTTCGACCCCCCCCCCCCCCCCCCCCCGTGCTGATTGTTTGGACAATTTTCTTTCGGGCTCTTAAATGGATTTGGATCTGTAATAGACAGAGTTCTGTTGTGTGTTTAGCTTTTTGTGGCCCATTTTAAAATTCGACACAAAAATAGCCCAAAAAACAAAAACAACATTGGTTCATGGAGCAAAGGGCGCTCGCAGAGGGGCTCCGTTGGCAAGGCGACCCGCGGCGTCGCGTCCGGGCTCCTTTGTGACACTTTGACTTTCCAGAGCCAGTCTTTGCGAAACCGACAAACAACTTGACTCGGAAACCCGAGTTCTGCTGGCGGCGCGTTTCATGCACACGGCCTGTGACCCTGAAGCGCCGCGGCTACTTTTACCACTTCATGGAAATGGAAACCAATCAATCTAAAAATGTGGCAGAGCAGTCGTATCTGTTTGCATTGGGAAGTGTCTTAATAAAGTCTCCAGTTAGAGGTTGTGTGTTTTAATAAAAAGTAACAGTTTACGGCGTGTGTCTCTGCAGCGGCCGCCTGCTGGTCGGGACGTTCGTCGCTCTGTTCTTCAACCTGCTGACGCTGCTGTCCGTCAGGAACAAGCCCTTCACCTACGTCTCAGAAGGTACGGCCCGGTTACACACCCCTGTGTGTGTGTGTGTGTGTGTGTCTCTCTGTGTGTGTGTGTGTGTGTGTGTGCTGGTCCTGGAGAGAAGGGGCACACTCTGCACGCCGTTTTAATGGCGGTGGATTAGTGCGTGTTTTTTGGGGAGGCTTCCACCCTGCACGGTTGAGGTTCGGTAATGGGGCCCCACTGGGGAGCAGGGATTATTGATGTAAAAGCAAATGCTGGCTCACTGTTTTGCCAGTAGATGAGTCACAGATGGCTGCTCTGGGATCAGAGGTTAGTCCTCTCCTTACCTGCAGAGAAACGGCACAGAGCGAAGGGAAATAAAGTCGACACGCACCAACCAATACAAAATTCAGTTCAATTCACTCGTACATTATTCTGTTCATAATTGACTAATTGGTTAATTGGATTATGGGTCATTAACTGCATCTTTTGCGGCTTAATGTTCCCAATTTAAAGAAAATATTACAGGCAGCCTCAGCAAGCATGAAATTCTTTGCGCTTTTGTCTTTTTCACAACACGTTCATTAGCAAGAGAAACGGAACATAACGGGATGTAATGACCCTCAGAGACAAGGACACTCATACAGCTGTGATCATTGAAACCGAGACCACACACACACACGCCATCCTATCTGTATGAACACGCAACATTCATACGTAAGGTAGTGAGGCGCACACACACAGACACACACAGACTGGGAGGTCAGGCCAGTGTTGACCCCGGGACGCATTAACCTTACTGAGACTCCGTCTACTGCTAATACAGACAGACAGCACACACACACACACACACACACAGCCTCCGTCATACACACACTCATTTGCAGACAATAGTATGTACAGTCCCTGTTTGGACACATTCAATTGAATAAGATTATAAAATCTTAATATATAAATGCTCCTTGTTCCCTTCCTTCCTTTCCTCTCTGCTCATCCCGAGATGTAAGTTCCTGGGAAGGAATGAAACAAGACAAAACAGATTTGAAAGGTGTTCTTCTCTTCATTCTGCTTACTCGTCTCTACCCTCATCGTTCCTCTCCTTTTTTCCTCTTCCCCTTTCCTTCCTTACTTCCTTCTCTAGTTTGCCCCGTTTCATCCTCTTTTTCATGTAATGGGTTAATAAAGGGATTTTTAAAACCAGACCTTCTGTCCTCACGTCAAATCTCCTCCTTACATCCTTTCTAATTCCTCTCCCTTGCTTCCTCCGCTGCTCTTTTTCCTCCCTTTTCTCCTTTCCTCTCTCCTTTCCTCTCATCTCTGGCTGACTCACTATCCGTATGAACAGTCTACTGATGAATGAGGTCAGTGTGTGTGTGTGTGTGTGTGTTTGCGTGTGTGTGTCAGCTGTCTGCTCTTGAGTCCATAGCAGTCTCAACATCACTTAACATCTGACATTTAGGGGATGGGAGGGGGATGAAACTACACACACACACACACACACACACACACACACACAGGCACTTAACTTTGACAAAACACACAATATCTCTCACTCATTGTGCACACACACTCTCTCTCTCTCTCTCTCTGACAGAGCGAGACTAAAAGTGCATTATGCAACCATGTTCCAGACAGTGGTAATGTAGTGTGCCAAAGGGCCAGGCGGGCAGAAACACACACACACACACACACACACACACATAGACCAACATCGTCTGCCCTCCTCATACACACAGATCATAAATAAGTCACTCTATTAAAATGTTTGTTTAGACTGACTCATCCTGCTAGCAAAACAAACACCCCACCCCCCCTCCCCTCCTCCTCCTACCGCCTCTATACACACACACACACACACACAGACACACACTCAGGTCTGAGCAGGATGGGAAGTGAAGGGCCTTTGACCCGACACCGAGCCTTCAGGTCTCGCTGTGTCGTCAGACATTAAAGGTGGGACGGCGCGGTGGAGCGAGAGCGCTTATCTTTTTTTAAAGAGGAGTGGGTGATCTGCCCCCCCCCACCCCCCTCCCCGCGTCCCCCCACCCCCCTCCCACAAAAGTATTTTTAACCCTCGTCGTGATGAAGAGGTCGACCGCCCCGCCGCTCGAAGCGGCTCAAACTGTTTAATTAGAGCTGGGGTGCAATCTGCTCTCACACTGACGTTGACGTGAACCAGTCGAATTCTGCCGAATTCATGAATTACTTTGTGCTGCGATTTTGACGCCAGAATAATGTAAAACTTTACACCCTAAAATTCCTTATGACAGCTGTTAAGAAATAGTATGTGACGAGTGACTAAAAGATGCAGGCCTGCATCATTTTACAGGCAGAGATGTGACCATGAGTGCAGCATTTACTGACGCTTCAGTAAGAAATGCTCGTTTGTCCCCAAAAAACCCCACTGACACACATAAGAGTGTGTGTCTCTGTCCAGGGGGACGCTCACTGGGGAAAATGTTTTTTTTTATGACCAATACATCACCCTGATTATGGAAAACGTGGTTAAACAGATTGACTCATGATCACTGACTTTTTAGGTTTTTGATCACTCAAGACGTCTCTGTCTCTGTCTCTGTGTCTTTGTGTCTCTGTGTCTCGGTGTCTCGGTGTCTTTGTGTCTCTGTGTCTCCAGCGGCGAGCAGCAGTTGGCTTCAGGAACACGTGGCAGATCTGAGTCGAAGGTAAGAAGATCTGCAGCACTTGCTTTCACTCGCTCTCGCCTTTTTACAGTCGCTCTCTCCCTCAATCAGCAGATCTCCGTCAGGTAGGAACAGGAAGGATCAACTTACACTGAGTCAAAGCGCCTTGCGCACACACACACACACACACACACACACACACTCCTGACACTGATAAAAAAGTGCCCATACGTTGTCTCAAAGGTCACCGTCGGTCAGTGTGAGGTCACGTGCTCAGGTGGACAAGCAGATTGGCTCTTTGATTGAGTTTTAGAAGCAGCTGCGGTACCTGGGTTTACGGGTCAGAGATCACTTTAACTGTAACTCGAGATGAACCGTGAGTAAAGCAACACTTAATCCATAGCTGACTCCTCTGTGACGCTCTTCCTTTCACATTCCAGGTCTCTGATTTTGAACACAAACGCAGTATTCAAAGTAAACCTCATCTTTCGTTAAGCTGCCATGGAAACGGATAGCCTGACTCCAAAGCAGACGGATGCTGCTGTGATAAATATTACATCCCACTGTGTATTCCCACATCTTAAGTGGGATAAGTACGAGTGCTCCCTCGCTCATGCCTGCATGCATGCACGCGCACGCACAGGCACACACTCGCGCACATGCACACACTCGCACACACCAGAGTCAGCAGCTCAGTTTGTGCAGGTTACTGGGGGCGACAGCCTGGAGAGTCGTGCAGCAGTAGAACTGTGCTGAGCCGTGATTGGCTAAGAGGGCAGAAACGAACAGGACGTCCCAGCCTAGTTTCCAGTCTTTGTGTGTGTGTGTGTGTGTGTGTGTGTGTGTGTGTGTGTGTGTGTGTGTGTGTGTGTGTGTGTGTGTGTGTGTGTGTAACCGAGACGCTCGGGATGCCTTCACAGGAGCACTTAGTGTGTGTTTGTGTATGTATGTGTTCGTTTAACAGTGCGTGTTTGATTTGTTTGCTTGACTTTGTGTTTGTGTGTGTGTTTGTGTTGCTCTCTGTGTTGTAATAGCACGTCCCTACTTAACCTCAACAGGGTCTGGGGGCCAACTGGGTTATATAAAGCCTGCTGCTCTCTGGCCTCACCAGCCAGAAGCCAGAGTTGTGTATGTGTTTGTTTAACAGTTTGTGTTTGCAATGGATTTGTGTGTGTTTTGTGTGTGTGTGTGTGTGTGTCTCAGAGGGGAGAAAATAGATATTTTAAGATGTATCCAACACTACTAATCAAATCCTTGTTCTTGTCTCATTATTTTAATTAAAGATGTAAATTACAAATCTGGCTTTTTGGTGTTCTACTTACTAAAGGTTTTTATATATTGTTTTGCTTTTTTTCCCCCTAGTAAGTTGTTTTACACGTTAATGGCATCGTTACCAAACCCTCTAAAGTTGAACTCTCAGGCTTCTCTTCACAAGTGAAGCGTGGGATCGTTCCTTCTGTCCCCGTCTCCCCTGCTCCTCTGTCTCTGAGGACGTCATCCCAGCGTCTTTAATGTCCATCTGCATGAGAAACACGTTCCTTACACACACACACACACACACACACACATTCTCTTTCCTGTTCCCTCCTCTCCAGTCCTTCATTTTTTAATGTATTTTATATAAGTCCATGGCGTACACATGACATTATGACATGTTTGAGATGAACTACACGTCGTGTCTTTGCTTTTTAAAGATGACACGGGGCCCCGCAGTGGTGTTCATTGACCTGTAAATTGGATCCGCGTGTGCTACACAGAGGCCTCGTTTTGGGGTTTTTTGGGGGTAAATATGGGGCTGGTTTGAGACCAACTTCGGAGTCATTGCTCATGTCAGGAAGAGGCGCTTTGGGAAAGTGGGACCATCTCCTGTTTCTCTTCCATGAAAAGTAGTTGTTGCCTGAAGGAAGTCGATCGTGGATTAGCACAAAAGGATTAAGAATGTCATCTTGTTTTTTATTTTTTTTTATTAACATTTCGTGGAACTTTAAACTTGGCTTTTATAACACAAAGTGACCGAAATGACAGTAGAGCAGTGATAACGGATCAGTAATCCTTGGCTGTTTGCAGAGGAGGTTTGTCAGAGATTTAGTCTTTGGACAAACGTGGCATGAAGCAAAACAACGATGATCCAATAAAGTCCCCAAAGTCCATTACAACGGTGTGATGGGGTTAAAGGTCTGATCCTCCAGACAAACACACACTGCAGCTTATCGAGGCTGCAGAGGAGCCGCTGTGCTCGGTTCAAACGTGAATTCTCTTTGACTTATGAAGCTTAGTGCAGAAACTGATTGACCTTCTAAACCTGTTTGGATGAGAATGTTTTCTGTCTGTCAATGAATCTTCTTTTAATACACGGTTTTATGATCACGTCTTGATTTGTCTGTTAAAGACGTGTGTCGGATTGATCTCAGTCGACCTTTTTGGACTTTTCAAATACATTTTTACTGATCGAGGGTGACGCTGCCTTTTTCCATCATGACGCTATTCATTACAGTTTCCACGGCGTTGCACTGTGTTGAAGCTTGGGACAATCCGTGCACTAACCCGGTTTCTGGTGTCTTGTTTTTGTGCGCGTGGGTGCAGCTTGTGCGGCATCGTCCCAGGACTGAGCAGCGTGCTGCTGCCGCGCATGAACCCGTTTGTGCTGATCAACATGGCCGGAGCTCTGTCGCTGTGCATCACCTATATGCTCATAGAAATCAAGTAAGAACCTCTCTCTCTCTCTCATGTTTTCCATGGCGCGATGCTTTAAACTGTCCCCAACTTTAAACGCGCGGCGACGCAGAAGCACTCCGCAGGGAAAAGAAATGAGACTTGAATTAATCGTAGCAAGTTTAATCATTTAGGGCAAAGGGGGGAACATTCACCAGCTTCTTCTCAAAAAGGGAAACACGGTACCGTGTGTAAGTAGGTGCTCACCAGCTGTGGAAATTACTTAACTAGTTTAGCACAATTGTGAGAGAAATTTAAATAAAATAATTTATTTTTATTTCAAAGTAGTATTTTTGAATATCTAAGTATCACAAACCTTCTCGTAGTTATGGACTATTTGTGTGTGTGTCAGTGACTACAATGCGGTGGACACGGCGTCGGCGGTCGCCATCGCCCTCATGACCTTTGGCACCATGTATCCCATGAGCGTCTACAGCGGCAAAGTGCTGCTGCAGGTGAGTCCTCTCCCTCACGTTCACGTCCCCCGCCTCACAGACGAGTCCCATCACCCCCCCCCCGTGTCTCCCCCCTACCCCCCCTCTCTCTCCCCCGCAGACGACGCCGTCGCACGTCATCGGCCAGCTGGACAAACTGCTGCGAGAGGTGAGAGGATTGACGAGATCATTTTTACTGCCTTTCGCCCGAAGGCGACTTTTGGTCAAATAATCACATGTTCAGGCTCTGGCCTCAGTTTCTGATAAGTGGTGCCATTGAGCAGGTGCTATTCGGATCAAAGACTCTTCCGGCGGCGTGTGAAGGGCTCGACCTATTGATGGCCATCGGTTAATGGCACCTCTTTTGTGTGCGATCAGGTGTCGACTCTGGAAGGAGTGCTGGAGGTTCGAAACGAGCACTTCTGGACCGTCGGCTTCGGCTCCCTGGTACGTCTCTCGGGCCAAAGAACTAAAGATGTTTGAATGAAGCCACTGTTTTAGACTGTTAGACATTTTTAGGCCGCAGTTGAAACCGCCTGAAATTCAATTCTAATTGTATTCAGATGAAGGTGGAAAATTAAACCGCAGCTTTATTACCGAAACGGGTTAAATATGGAAGTAAATCTGTGCCATCGGGGGTTGAAATAAAAAGTTGATTGAATTTCTAGCACTGAATATTTATGCATTGAAATTATGTACCTGAATGTTTTTCAACATTAAAACACCGCAAAAAAATTCAACCTAAAAAAAAAAAATGTTGAAATATTCGAAATGGAGGCTACAATATTCAACCGCAAAAAATTCAACCTTGGCACACCAATATGCGGAGGCTACAATATTCAACCCAAATAAATTCAACCTTGGCACACCAACATCCGGGACACTAAGGTAGAGCAATCGATTCTAGATTCAAGATCAGTAGCGTGCGTCAAGCTAAAGGAGCGAGCACCCAAAACACCTTCGGCTTCGGATTGTATCCATGTCCAATAATAACGGGGCTTTAACTCTTCTTCATGCCATCAGTGTGGCAACGTATGAAGAAATACATAAAAGAACATATAATGTTCACCCTAAACCAAAACGTTTGCTTGCCACTGACGATATACAACTCTATTAAAATATACAAATCAACTAAAATCGATCAAGCTCGGTTGGCCGAGTGGGTAGCACAGCCGCTCTGTGGCACTACGTTATTTTGCGCGACACGGTTCGAATCCCGGTTGTGGCGGACTTTTAATAAATGTTCTTTTATGTATTTCTTCATACGTGGCAGTGACGTAGTGCTCACTTATACAATCGTAATCGCTGCAATGGATATGGGATGCATTTTTGAACATTTTCAGAACAATATGTTTGCAAATGTGTGACGACTCAAGTGACGGAGGCAGACAACACCTGCCTGCCGGGGGGAAACAAACACGCACCCGTAGCCAAACCAGTAGGTTCAAAAACCAGTAGGCACGTAACACCGGGGGAAAACAAACACGCACCCGTAGCCAAACCAGTAGTTCAAAAACCAGTAGGCACGTAACACCGGGGGAAAACAAACACGCACCCGTAGCCAAACCAGTAGTTCAAAAACCAGTAGGCACGTAACACCGTCACTGAAAAATGGGTTCTCGTTTCAGACTTTACGAGCAAATACAGGATCCCTTTGAGATAAATTCTAAAGCCTCGCATTAAGACGTACATCCCTTTATGTAAGACTCTGCGCTACTTGCAGGTCGCTGTGTTGTGCCAGATCCTCAATAAAGTTTACCCATGGCCATGAAGACTCATTTAACGTTACGTGGACTTTGAATGTCGCTTAATACCCAACTGAGATCGGCTTGTGCCGCTGTGAAAAAGGATCCTTCCACCGACGCTACTGCGGTTATTCCTGCATGTCCTGTCGGGTTTATGCGTCTGCGCGCTCCGTTAAAGCCGCTGCCCCCCCCCCCCCCCCCCCACTACGATACAGCGGCTCATCTGCCTCTTCAAGCGCGTTCCTGGTTTTCAAAACTCCGCCAATCACTCCTAACAGCTTGTCCAAGGATCTCAGCATCATTAAATGAATTCAAAACTAGAAGAAGAGGCGTATTGTGAGCGGCTGTACGCTCTCGTTTAACTTCCGCTTAGTTCATGTCCAACACAGTCTGTTAATGTACAAATGTCAGCTGTCTATTACGGAATCTTACAGACACAAACCACACTGATGGCATGAAGAAGAGTTAAAGCCCCGTTATTATTGGACATGGATACAATCCGAAGCCGAAGGTGTTTTGGGTGCTCGCTCCTTCAGCTTGACGCACGCTCCTGATCTTGAATCTAGAATCGATTGCTCTACCTTAGTGTCCCGGATGTTGGTGTGCCAAGGTTGAATTTATTTGGGTTGAATATTGTAGCCTCCGCATATTGGTGTGCCAAGGTTGAATTTTTTGCGGTTGAATATTGTAGCCTCCATTTCGAATATTTCAACATTTTTTTTTTTTAGGTTGAATTTTTTTGCGGTGTTTTAATGTTGAAAAACATTCAGGTACATAATTTCAATGCATAAATATTCAGTGCTAGAAATTCAATCAACTTTTTATTTCAACCCCCGATGGCACAGATTTACTTCCATAGTTAAACCGACCTGTCGTTACTTTGTAGCAACGTGATGAACTTTATCCTACGAGCAAGTTCTAAAGCTATTTAGCTGATTCTATAAGAGTTATTATTTTATTTGTATAAGCAGAAATTGACCAACCAGATGAAAAACAGCTGGCGCACAGTCAGTGCACCTGAGGCTTCGAGGCCCAGAGCCCCCTCTTCTCTCTCTTCCTCTCCTCCTCATTCCTTCCTCCGCCCTCCTCTAAGTACATTTGTTTCGCTTGTCTTTGTATTTGTTTCTAGATTTCTCCCCCCCCCCCCCCCCACCTCATTGTCCAGTTCATCCCTCTGCGTCATTCCTCGTTTCCAAATGACGATCTGCAGAGATTTATTCACCCAGATGAAAGGAAAGAACGAGTCGTTCATGCGGAAGATTCTCCCTCCCTCCCTCTTTGTTGTTGTTGTTGTTGTTGTCTCTGTCGAGTCGTCGTCGTCGTCGTCTGTCTTGCACGTTGTTGTAGCGACAGATAACAAGCCCAGCTGGCTTTCTGGGCAACCGAGGTCCTTGGAAACACACACACACACACACACACATCCGTCTGCTTTGTTGCAGAAGCACACTCTGTTCCAGGAATGCCAATTTATTGATGTTACTAGATCACACTTTACAGAAGCAGATCCTATGTTTTATATATATATTATTAATATTTTAATGAAAGAAGACTGGGCTCGATAAGAATTGTTTGTGGACTAACTTAAAGTGCGTGCTGTAGGTGTGTGTGTGTGTGTGTGTGGCAGTTGCACCTCCTGCAGGTGGAGCAGCGTCCTCTGTTTACGTCGGGCCTGATGCTGCGTTTACTGTTGTTTGTGTTATCGATGCCGCTGTTGTTATTGTGACTGATGTTGCTGCAGTTACACAACTGTTGGTTGTTGGCCCACTGCTAACAGAGCAGCTGTCTAAACTGATTTGACCCTCTGACTGCACTTCTGCCCCACGGGGGACTCTCTCTCCCCCCCCCTCTCTCTCTCTCTCTCCCTCTTATTGTGTGTGTGTGTGTGTGTGTGTGTGTGTGTGTGTGGTGATTTGAGGGCTTTATATTCGCATCAGAAGGTTGAAATTAGCAAGCAAAGACAAAATAAGGAAATCAGTTTAGCATTTTACAGACTCAAATGTGGGAGGCTGTATGTGGTGTGAAGAAGGTCATCGTGAGGATTGTGTATCCAACTGTGTTGTTAATAAAAAAAAAACGTTTTTAGATTAATTATTTGGGCTCAAATGTTTCTTATTAACGATACATTAATGGTTCATTTTGTATTCGTCGTTAAGGAGGCGATAACTTAAGCAAAATAGGATGACATCTTCCTTTCTTCCATCCTTCTCAGGCCGGCTCCGCCCACGTTCGTATCCGCCGCGACGCCAACGAGCAGCTGGTTCTGGCCCACGTCACCAACCGGCTGCTGCCGCTCGTCTCCACGCTGACCGTCCAGATCTTCAAAGACGACTGGACCAGACCCCTCCTCACCGGGACCCTCTCCTCCTCCACCTCCTCCTCCTCCTCTGCTCCCCATCAAGGCCCCGAAGGCTACGCCTCCTCCTCCGGGCCTCCTCCGCTCCTCACCTCCGGAGGGGAGATGGACCCGCTGACCTCCACGCCCTCCAAACCCAGCAGCCCCCCGCCGGAGTTCGCCTTCGACACACCGGGGATGAACGCGCAGCCGGTGGTCCTCCCCGCCCCGGGACAGCACGCCCACCGGCCCTACGGGGGGGGCCCGGGACTCCCCTACGGAGCCTCCGCCTACGCGGCCATGCTGAGTCAGGGCCTGGCGCGGCCGGGACTCGGGGCGCCGGCTCTCGGGCCGGGCTTCGGACTGGGCGCCGGCGGGGGCCCGTCCCCTCACAGCTACAGGACTGCGTATGCAGCGCCGCCGCCGCCGCTGCGGTTTGGAACCAGCAACCCTCTGGCTCCTCAGTCGCAGTACAGACAATACCGACCCTGAGTGTGTGCCGGCGCTCCCAATCGGACACGGAGACGCTGCAGCATTTTGTCCCAGTGGGACAACGAGGGGGTTTCTTGTAGCGTGAGCCTCCCCTGGCTTTAGGAAAGGGGGGGGGGGGGGGGGGCGGGTATGTTCCGGTATTTATTTTTGGGGACCAAAAGGATGAGTGTGGTTGGGTTTGATGTGATTGAGTCTGTTTTTTATCAGGAAGCCTCCTGGCTGTGAGGATGTGTTTTCTTCACTTGTTGTAGTAACTTCATCTAACGTCGTCTCTGGTAATAAAGAGCTGAGTCCAAACAAATCTGGTTTTACATTTTTAAATTGCAGCCATTTAAAGGACATGAGAGTCCAAAGCGACCGAAAGGTAAAAACCTCCCAGCCAGCAGGTCAAAGGTCAGAGATGATCGGCTAGTTCTTTTTTAAGAGCTTTTTTGTTTAAGAGATTTAAATCAAAGGGGATAAAAGAATAGCTCGACAAAATCGGCGGGAGGTTTAGAAGGCGGGAATGTGATGACGAAGGCAGGAATTCCTGGTGTGAAAGTTCCAGTTAAGCTCCTGAAGCTCTGGGACGGTGTTGCCTTAAAGTGTCCCGAGTGTCCCGCGTGTCCCGTGTCCCGAGTGTCCCGTGTCCCGAGTGTCCCGTGTCCCCCCCGAGCAGCCTTCAAACAGCAGAAGCTGCTTGGCTCCTTCCTTTGAATTTGCTATAAAACCACCTTTATTTTCTTGCAGAGCTGCTGATGAGCAGACATCAGAACCGTCTGGGTCCGCCTCACGTTTAGGGCTCATTTATGTCATTTGCGGAATTTATTTTGCATTGAAGATGAATTACAACATTTAATCATTTGTTCTATAATGCGTTCAAATCATAGCTTCCTAAATCGACCAACATTCCTAAACAAATGATCTTTCATTGTTTTATTTCATTTTTTTTTTTTTTGCAAAAGATTATTGCAAATATGTTTTTGTTTAAGTGACCTAACCAGGGTATGTGTCTACTGACTGGATGCTTTCCTTTTTTAAATATTCCCACGTTTTCAAGTCTTTTGTTTTTGTATTATTCCTCCAGATGAAAATTCCATCTTTGTATCTCCTGGTGTTGGATTCGGAGGAATGTGAAGAAAACACGCAGCCTGTGGATGAGCACCACGTCATGTGACTGCCATGTTGACGGGTTCAGCGGTTTTGTTTCATTCTTCTTTTTTTATTTTTTATTCTTTAATTATTGCTTGTTATCCGTTTCCTGGTCTCAGCTTTCTGGATCCTTTGTCACATTGAGGGAATAAAACCCCGTCCGATGGTTCAGAGCTGAGGAAACGTAGAACAATAAGAATAAAGAAGAACAAAACAGAATCCATGTACGTTGATTTAATACCAACCATTGAGGCTCATAATGCTGTTTTATTCTGTTCTCTGCTGAATGAAATGTAAACTTTGTTAAATCTGAAGTCAAAAAAGAAATGTTCAGGATGTGAATGTTGTGTTTTGTTTACTGAAAACCAAAGTAAAAATCGAAGAGTGATTCCTGATCAATTTTAGTTGTTGAAACACTTTATCGGAGTTGATTCTGTTGACATTTTTCACTTTGGAACTGTGTTCATTTAAAGAGCAACTTGCGGTCAAAAGTGTGTCTGCAGCGACGTCGCAGACCTTCAGGGAGTGTTACGTTTCTCAGGAAAAGACACCGATACCTTCGGACTAATTTGAGAACTGATCCATAAAGTCTGAATCAGAAGGAGATGTTGAAGACGATCAGTGATCATATTGAAGCCCCTTCAGTCGCTCCTCGCTCTCTCTCTCTCTCTCTCTCTCAAGGCATCGTGGGAAACGCCTCTCTGCGCGCCCCGACCTGACCTCCCGACCCCCGCAGTGTCGCTCGTGAAGACGAGTCTCCCGTCTCCGTGGAAACGGGCCGATAAGCAGGTGACAACGTCAGCGAAGCAGCAGATGTTTGACGCGCGGGGCTCCAGGAGGCCTCGTCCCGGTGAGCTCCCGCCTGACCAACGGAACCCCGACGACGTTCTCTCCCTCGGTTCATTCCAGCCGCACTCTGCCCCCCCCCCCCCCCGCACTCTCGTCCCCCCCCTCCCCTCCCCCCTCCCCTCTCCCTCCTCGGCTAACAATGTACGACACGCTTTAGCAACTTTGCAGTGTCTGGTCATTATTTTGTCCCCCTCGCGATCGTGTTAGTCTTCTGGCCCTCGCGGTCCGCCGCCCTCATCAGCCCGGGGAACCGTTCGATGGCCGCCGCTGGGGGGGGGGGGGTGTGGGGGGTGAGGCTGAGGTGGGGAGACAGCTTCGAGTCCCAATAGAGTCGCGACGCGTCACAAGGCCCGATTGCCGAGTCCCGACCCGAAGGACCCGCCGGGTCTCCAGAAACTCACTTAGTGGGCCCCCCCCCTTCCCCCCCCACACTTGGCTTTCCGGCCCAGTACCCATTGACCACTGGGAAAGTGACGCTTCAGCACAAAGCGGCCTCCTGTGATTAAAATGTGGACGCCCTCGTGTCTTTGAGCCCGGGACACTTTGACTCATGAAATGTCAATAAATACTTACTAAATACAAGTGTGTATCGCGCATATATGCCCCAACACACACACACACACACACACACACACACACACACACACTTCCCATCATTCATCCTGGAACCCGTTTAAGTGCCTCGTCTGAAGAATTTCATTTCCTCTGAAAAAGAGGATAATCTGTCCTGTGTTTTTGTTCCGTGGCTTTCAGAAGCGATTTTGAACAAACAATCAAAGACCTGCTTTGCCCCGGCAGCTTAGCGCTCAGCGCGCCCGCCCGGGCCCTAAAGCCTCTCCAACGGTCCCCCCCCCCCCCCCCCCGAGCATTTAGAAGTTCAGAGCCGCGGCGTCGGCATTAGTGGTGACTCCACGTGCTTGTTACAAAACAAACGGGGAAGAGCCTCTGTAATCTGTGCTGGAAATCCCTGAAAATGAATGAGATCCGCGGCGCCACGTCCTCCGGCTTTCTGGGTCAGTCCCACGCAGCCGCCTCACCTCGCCGAGGTCCGGCTCAACAGTGCGTGTGTGTGTTCGTGTGTGTGTGTGTGGTTTTCCTTGGGGCCAAACAATGCAATTTGCATGTTTGTTTGTTTTTGTTCTGTTGTCACCTGAAGCCACTTTGGTGGCGGTTTGATAAGCGAGCTGCGCTCCGCTGGGCCGGTGAGTCCTTCTCAGACATCACAGCAGCAGTTTTTTTTCTCCGGCCTCCTTGCAGCAGCTCATGAGAGCTTGATTAGAATGGCGTGAAACTGAAAAATCAGAATCACAAAGTACTGAAAAGATGCAGCCGGTCTCGGATGCAGTGGATCAGTTGGCCTCCTCCTCCTCCTGCTCCTCGTCCTCCTTCCCTCGCTCTTATCTGTTTTGACTCGACCTGTCAGCCGCCTCAAAACAACACATGAGGCCCGGCTGGCGAGCGGCGAGCTGCTTCTTCTGAGGACCTGCGGGGTTCTTCAAAGGTCCGACGGAACGGTTCCCTGCTCTAAAATCACAAAACACCCCCTTTTTCCTCTGTTAATTCCATTTAATCCGCTCATTGGCATCAGGTTGATAAAGCGCATGCAGAAGTAGCAACATAGGGGGTACGGAAAGTATTCAGACCCCTTTTTTACTCTTTGCTTCGTTGCAGCCATTTGCTAAAACCCCAAAAGTTAGTTCTATTTTTCATTCATGTACACTCAGCACCCCGTCTTAACAGAAAACAACAGAAATGTAGAATTTATTAAAGAAAAACTGAAATCTCACATGGTCATAAGCATTCAGACCTCGTTGCTGTGACACTCGCACGCTGTCCATTTCTTCTGATCCTCCTCGAGATGGTCCTACTCCTTCATTGGAGTCTGCTACTTGCAGATGGAAAAGAGCTCGCAGCGTTTGTGTTTTTCTTAAAGTCGTACAAGGAGAGGTTTGCTCTGCTTGTGGGAATCACTGAGGCGCCGCACGTCTTAAATACGCACCGATAGGAAAGGATTTAAGTGTGAAAAGCCGACCGCTCGCGTCCTCCAGATGTGTCCACAGCTCCCGCTGCTGCAGCTTCTGCTTTGAACGAGTACAAGCTGCAATGATCACATGATGTCAGACGTGTTCCTCTGCTTTTATGGCCTCAAAGACCAGATCAACTCTCTGTGTAAAGCACTTCTGCACAAAGTCCCACCCCCCACCCCCCCTCTCACTGATACTAGTGTAAAAGATGTCTCGGCTCCTCCGCCTGACGCCTCAAAGCTTTTATTTGGGCTTTGGGTGTAAAGATGTTGTGCAGGATGTGAGGCTCACACACACACTTACGAGTAGTGACCAGACGGCGCTTAATGATTTGTGTGAAAATATGTTTTCTTCAATAAAAAAACATTTTAATTCTGAATCCCACTGGAACACACACATACACACACACACACACACACAACCAAAAGCACCTGATTATGATAATAAACGCTGTGTGCTGCTGCTGCAGGGGTCGGCGAGGTCACAGTGTGGTGAACCATGGCTGTGCTAATTGGGGCAGAAAACCGATGGGGCGTGGCCTGTGACATCACAATCACATGGCTCCTCCACAGGAAGCAGTATGACATCACTGCGATAGCTCAGTGTGTGTGTGTATGTGTGTGTGTGTGTGTGTGAGAGAGAGCGGGGGTGAGGGGGGGCACGTTGGCAGAGAACATTGTGTTCAGACGGGCTGGATCACTGCATCTGTTTACAGCGACCTGCAGATTAGATCAGACCTCACACTTCAAATAGAGACTAATCCAACACACACACACACACACTGAGTCCTGCGGGAACATTAAAGTCAACGACATAATCCACCGAGTTCAAAGGGAAACACTTATCGAGTCAGAGTTGTAATCATAGAGATGGAGTGTTCTATCAACATCACACACACACACACACACACACCCACACACACTGCCTCATTCCTCTTTCTGTATCCTCATTGGTTTGTTTGTGCATGCTGGAAGAGGTTGAGCTCCCCAGAGGTTAAAAGCAACTAAATTGATTTATTGAAGCACAATTTTAATGTTCATTTATCTAAAAACTCTCAGCTTCCATGTTGTTTTCACATCGTTTCTCACCATACCACAAAAATGTTTATTTTTTGAGGATGCAGATGGTGATGATGAGGATGCAGATGGCGATGATGATGAGGAGGATGATGATGATGGTGGCGGGGTGCGGCCTTCCTCCCTCGGCAGCAGGGCGGCGACGTTGAGCTGAAGTTGGACTCGGCCGAGTTTGATGCTGATGCTGTTTGACGCGTCGCCGCCTCGTTCACCCACAGTCAAACACAGAGTGCTTCACTGCCATTAACAATGCATAGGGTGAGTGTGTGTGTGTGTGTGTGTGTGTGTGTGTGTGTGTGTGTGTGTGTGTGTGTGTGTGCATTCTAAACAGTTTGATATGTATGAACACTGACTCCGGGGGATTATCCGAAAGTTAATGTTACAAATTAAAACTAAGACAACTCCATCTAATTAAATAATTACGTTAATGCAGAGTCAATCATTTTCTCCCTTTATTGGGGGAAGGCTTTAGAAACTGAGCTAATGATTATTGTACTTTATTATTATTGTATTGAAATCATGCCACTCTGCCAACAAGAATCTTTTTTATTCTTATTACTCCAAAAAGCCAGATTAAATTCCAATAAAAACATTTAGTTTTTTTAGTACATTGTGCATTAAAATTTGCAACCTCTGCTTACATCATTTATTCGTTCATGTTCACGCGTTGAAGCGCTTAAATGACTCCGAGTCGCTGTGATTAACGGCAAAGTGGGAGAACAAATGGCACATCTCGTATGTTTGTGCGTCCCTAAACAGAAACACCAATGGGAGCAGATGTGTGTGTGTGTGTGTGTGTGTGTGTGTGTGTGCGCATACATCGCTCCAATTAGCAATAGGTGGCGTTTGGACTGTGGGAGGACGGACACACTGACGGCTGGGTTGGTTTAGCAGAAACACTCTGAGGGCAGCAGGGTTAGCTGTGTTTCCATACAAGAGCAAATTGCCACAGGGTGTGTGTGTGGGGGGGGGGGGGGGGGGGGAGTGTGTGTGTAAGAGTGAGGAGGAGGGGAGAAGAGGTAAACAAACGCCCAGGGTAAAGAGAACTTAACATGTGACCTGAATGTTTCTGTTTCTAAAGGTCGAGGCCTGTCGGGGGGAAGGTTACAAAAATCTCAATCTCGTAATGTTGTAAAAGCAATAAAACCTGAAGGTGTTGAATTAGAAAAAAACACACCATTAAACCATCGTCCTCAGCCCAGCTGCATTCTGGGTAATAAAGGCATCAGCAAAAAGGAATTGCCATTTTTGTATGGATAAATGTCTCCTCTGACAAACGAGACGTTTAGCGCCAAAGTGCCTATTTTACCTTTAAATAAACCCAACCCCCCCCCCCCCCCCCCCCATTCAAGCCTGCTCATAGACACCCAGTCAGCTGCACAGACACACTTGACTTATCCTGTTGTGTGTGTGTGTGTGTGTGTGTGTGTGTGCGAGTGTGTGTGAGCGTGACGCTCATCCGGAGCGACAGGCCGCTCTCCAGGTCACAGGGGCGTCTCAGGGCCCTCCCCAGACCCCAGACCCCTCCCTCCCCAAACCCCAGACCCCTCCCTCCCCAAACCCCAGACCTGTCCCTCGCCGGGTCGGGGGCGGCAACAACGGCGCCCCCTTCTGCAACACACACACACACAGCAACAAACACACACATACACACAAACTAATAATTCAATTCAATTCAATTCAATTCATTTTATTTTGTATAGCCCAAAATCGCAAATTACAAATTTGCCTCAGAGGGCTTTACAGTCTGTACACATGCAACATCCTCTGTCCCGAAACCCTCACATCGGCACAGGAAAAACTCCCCAAAATATGAAAAAAACCCTTCAATGGGGAAAAAAGGGAAGAAACCTTAGGGAGAACGTCAGAGGAGGGATCCCTCTCCCGGGATGGACAGACTGCAATGGATGTCATGTGTACAGAATCAACAATGTAAAAGATGTACAATACATTCAATTTCTCTAACTGAAATGATACAAGTAATTGCAAGTAGCAGAAGAGGTGTACGGCAGGACCACTGCAGGGACAACCTCCATCAGATCGAACCACCATCCACAGAGGCTTCTGTGGGGAGGGAGAGCAGAAAGATGTTGGTTTTTGATGACAGTAATATGAATCATATTTAAAGTAATGATGATGGCAGCAGCAGGTGTCAGCAGAGCCATGAGCCAGGAGTCAGAACCGGGGTCCGCACGAAACTATGATCCACGGAGACCTGCTAGGCGAGAAAGCACAAAAAACTCCCGGAAAGAAGCTTAATTAGTGATGTACATTAATAAAGCATGGATGATTGTGGGAGGAGAGAGTGAGAGTGAGAGAGGGGCTCGGTGTGTCCTAAGAAGTCCCCCGGCAGTCTAAGCCTAGAGCAGCTTAACTAAGGGCTGGTCCAGGCTAACCTGAGCCAGCCCTAACTATAAGCAATATCAAAGAGGAACGTTTTAAGCTTTATCTTAAATGAACTGACCGAGTCTGCCCCCCGGACTGAAAGTGGAAGCTGGTTCCACAAAAGAGGAGCTTGATAACTGAAGGCTCTGGCCCCCATCCTACTTTTTAAAACTCTAGGAACCACAAGTAGCCCAGCATCTATGGAGCGTAGATGCCTTGTAGGACAATACGGTGTAACAAGCTCTTTAAGATAAGACGGTGCCTCACCAGCAAGTGCCTTGTAGGTGAGGAGAAGTACCTTAAATTCTATTCTTGATTTAACAGGAAGCCAGTGCAGAGAAGTTAATACAGGAGTTATATGATCCCATTTCTTAGTTCTTGTTAATACACGTGCTGCAGCATTCTGAATCAGTTGGAGAGGTTTAAGCGATTTACAAGAGCAGCCTGATAACAAAGAATTACAGTAATCCAGTCTAGAAGTAACAAATGCATGAACTAGTTACAGACTGCATGAGTTCCTCTGGATTGGATCAATATGTCCAGGTTTTTACTTTTCATACACATTAAATAATCTTTCTTTAAAATATATCTAGTTATCACAAAGCAGTATTTCATCATTTTGATTCTTTGTAGTTTAGCTGTTAGGGCTCGACCTGCCAGAGAGTCGCACACCTGACGCCGCTCTGCTCATCGCCACAGCTGCAGCTCGTCAGCTCATCCCACAGGGAGGTTAAGAAGCAGATCTGCCAGTGGCTCGCTGTGAGTTCGTGCTCTGTGTTTCCCCAGAGAGGGTTGATTGTTCTTCCCCTGTGCTCCTCTTGGAAACCCTTCCGGAATTCCCTACGCAGAGTTTTTGTTTTCCCTGTGAGTATCGTGTGAGTTTTCATTTTTTGATTGGACTAAGAGCGCCCACGGACTAGAGAAGTTTTTGGAGTTGCCTTTTTTTTGTTTTTTCTCCCCCCTGCCAATTAAGGAGGCAGTTCTCGTTTTTTTGGTTTGTTTCTCGTATTTGGTTAATTTGTGAAATAAACTACGCCGTTTTCCGGCTAAACCTAAGCTGTGTCTGGTGTCGTGCACTTGGGGTCAGAGACAATCCATAACAGTACGAACTCACCATGATGACCCCAGCCGACACAGACCGTGGCAGTTTAGAGGCTGCCCTGGAGAGACAGCTTCAGCTGACGGACAATCATACTCACCAGCTGGAGGCGGCCGCCATTGCCGTGCAGAACCTCCAGGCCCAGGTCCAGCCCCTTCAAGCTTCGGTGGAGAGCCTGACTCAGCATCAGGTGGCGTCGGCGGCCCAGCAAGCCGAGATTCTAATACAGCTACGGGCATTGACGGCGGCTCTCACCACCCAGCCGCCGAACCAGCCTCCGCCGGTGAGGGCAGTGATCCCGCCCCCGGGGGATCCCCTCCCAAGTAGCCCTGCGGAACCTGCCTCGTTACCCTGGGAACCCTGCCTTTCCAGCCCACACCCGTTCGGGGGTGACTTCGAGACTTGTGCCACCTTCATAATGCAGTGTGAGTTGGTGTTTACTCACCAACCCAGCCGCTACACCTCCGACGCTGCCCGAGTCGCATATGTGACGAACCTGCTTACCGGCCGGGCCGCCCAGTGGGCTGCCGCTTCCTGGTCCATGGGTGCCAGTTTCCGTCACTCCTACAGGGAGTTCGTGGCCGAGCTCCGCAAGATGTTCCACCATCCAGTAAGGGGTAAGGACCCCGGCGCCCGGTTGGCCAGCATCCAACAAGGCAGCGGCTCGGTGGCGGACTACTCAGTGGATTTTAGACTGGCCGCTGCAGAAAGCGGGTGGAACGACCCAGCCCTTCGGGTTGCCTTCCGAAGGGGACTCTGCGAGGCAGTGAAGGACCAGCTAGCTACACGGGAGGAGCCCGCCTCCCTCGACGACCTCGTCAGTCTCGCCATCCGCATCGATGGACGCCTTAATGAGAGAAGGCGGGAGCGAGTTCCCCGGGGACCCCTCCCTATCCCCCACATCTTCAGCACACGGGAGAGGAACCCGGTCGCCCATTCGACTTCCCCCAGTCCCGTCCGGCCTTCCACGTCACAGACAGCGACCGAGGAGGAGCCCATGCAGCTGGGACGCACGCGCATCAGCCCAGCCGAACGGGAGGCCCGATTCAGGGGAGGGCTGTGTCTCTACTGTGGCCAGAAGGGGCATCGCATCAGCGGCTGTCCCACACGGCCAAAAGATTAGGCTCACCAGGACCCCGGGAGATCCTAGTGAGCCGCCTTTCGTGTTCCCGTAGTCCTGCATCACCTAACCGGCGGGTTAGCGTCACCCTGGCTTGGGCAGATCAACGGATTACGGTAGGGGCCCTCCTCGATTCAGGGGCGGATGACTGTTTCCTGGATTTGGGTTTCGCTGTCCAGGCTAACATTCCAGTGAGGACACTGGAGAAGCCTTTGGAGGCCTTTGCACTGGACGACCGTCATCTAGCCCGCATCACCCAATGCTCCCACCCAGTCTCCCTCACTGTGGCGGGTAACCATGTAGAGACCCGCCAATTCTACCTCATCCAGTCCCCGTTGGCCCCAGTGATTCTCGGGTACCCCTGGTTCGTGCAGCACGAGCCACACATTGCCTGGTCCTCTGGGACTATTCTGGAGTGGAGCGCCTCCTGTCACGCCCAGTGCCTCCAGGCAGCTCCAAGTCCGTCACCCCGCCCGACTCCCCGTGCCCCTTCCCCGGACCTTTCCGCTGTCCCTCGGGAATATCATGATCTGGGAGAGGTTTTTAGCAAGTCTCGGGCTCAGTCTCTACCTCCACATAGGCCATACGACTGTGCAATCGACCTCCGCCCAGGGGCCCCCCTTCCCAGCAGTCGGTTGTACAGCCTGTCCATTCCTGAAAAGGCCGCCATGGATGATTACATCTCGGAGTCAGTGGCAGCAGGGCTCATTCGGCCTTCATCCTCCCCGGTGGCAGCGGGGTTCTTCTTTGTGAAGAAGAAGGATGGGGGTCTCCGACCCTGCATTGACTATCGCCAACTAAATGACATTACGGTCAAGAACCGGTACCCCCTCCCCCTCATGAGCTCCACCCTCGAGCCCCTGACCCAGGCTGCCATCTTTTCCAAGCTGGATCTCCGGAGCGCCTACCACCTGGTCCGGATCAGAGAGGGGGACGAGTGGAAGACCGCCTTCAAGACACCCCGAGGTCATTACGAATACCGCGTAATGCCATTCGGCCTTACCAACGCCCCGGGGGTTTTTCAGGCGCTCATGAACGACGTGCTCCGCGACATGCTGGATGAGTTCGTGGTTGTGTACCTCGATGACATCCTGGTGTTCTCCAGGACTCTCGAGGAGCATGTCCAGCACGTTCGTCGGGTGCTCAAGCGTCTCCTCCAGAACAGACTCTTTGTCAAGGCGGAGAAGTGCCGTTTCCACTCCGCCTCTGTCGACTACTTGGGTTTCATTGTGGAGAGAGGGCAGACGCGGGCCGACCCCCGCAAGATCCAGGCGGTGGTAGACTGGCCGAGCCCTACGTCGCGAAAGAAGTTGCAGAGCTTTCTGGGATTTGCTAACTTCTACAGAAGGTTCATACGGAACTACAGCGTCGTGGCAGAACCCCTCACCAGGCTGACCTCCTCTTCCCAGCCGTTCATCTGGTCCCCGGCCGCCGACGCCGCTTTTCGGTCACTCAAGAGGAGGTTCACTAGCGCCCCAGTGCTGCTCCATCCCGACCCAAAGCGACAGTTCATTGTTGAGGTGGACGCCTCGGACACCGGGCTGGGGGCAGTCCTTTCCCAACGGGCGGTGGGAGATCAGAAGGTGCACCCCTGCGCGTTCTTCTCCCGGCGTTTTCTTCCCGCGGAGATGAACTACGACATCGGTAATCGGGAGTTGCTGGCAGTAGTAGCTGCTCTGGGGGAGTGGCGCCATTGGCTGGAGGGGGCAGAGCAGCCATTTACCATTTGGACAGACCACAAGAACCTGACATTCATCCGGGCGGCCAGGCGTCTCAATGGGCGACAGGCTCGTTGGGCCGGTTTCCTCAGTCGGTTAAATTTCTCCCTGACCTATCGTCCCGGTTCCCGCAACATCAAAGCGGATGCCCTGTCCCGACTACATCAGGGGGGGGGACTGGCCACCGAGGAGTCGGCACCCATCGTCCCCGAGACCCGGGTGATCGGCATGGTGGCCTGGGGCATCGAGACTGTCGTGAGGGGGGCGCTGCGCTCCCACCCTGCACCGAGTGGCGTACCCCCACGTAGGCTTTTCGTCCCGGAATCTGTCAGGCCCCGGGTACTTCAGTGGGGCCACGCCAGCCAGTTTGCCTGTCATCCCGGGGTCCACCGCACCTTCACCTTCCTAGCTCGACGTTTCTGGTGGCCCACAATGAGGAACGAGGTGAGGGACTTTGTGTTGGCCTGCCCCGTTTGTGCCCGCAGCAAGGCCTCTCACCAGGCACCTGCCGGGCTGCTGCAACCCCTCCCTGTTCCTAGCCGTCCCTGGTCCCACGTGGCCTTGGACTTTGTGTCTGGATTACCGGCCTCCCAGGGTAGGACGGTGATATTAACAATAGTAGATCGGTTCAGTAAGGGGGTGCACCTGGTGGCCCTCCCCAAACTCCCTTCGGCGTCAGAGACGGCGGACCTCCTGATGAGCCATGTGTTCCGGCTCCATGGCCTCCCCCAGGATGTGCTCTCGGACAGAGGACCTCAGTTCATATCCCAGGTATGGCGGGCATTCTTCAAGGGGTTGGGCGCCTCTGTCAGTCTCTCTTCTGGTTATCACCCACAGACTAACGGGCAGACGGAGAGGATGAACCAGTGTGTGGAGACGGCACTCCGCTGTGTGGCTGCCAAGAACCCGTCCTCCTGGAGTCGGTTCCTCCCATGGGTTGAGTACTCGATTAACTCCCTTGTCAGCTCTGCCACAGGTCTCTCCCCTTTCGAGGTGTCGCTGGGGTACCAGCCACCGCTGTTTTCGGCACAACAACCTGAGGTGGCAATTCCGTCGGTACAGACTCATCTGGACAGATGTCGTCGCATCTGGGGAGTCGCCAGAGCCGCTCTACTCCAAGCGGCTGAACGTAGTAGCCGGGGGGCCAACCGTCGCCGGAACCCAGCGCCAACATACCACCCCGGGCAGAGAGTTTGGCTGTCCGCCAAGGATCTTCCCCTGCAGTCAACCGCCAAGAAGCTGGACCCCCGTTTCGTGGGCCCCTTTGAGGTCACGAAGGTGCTCAGTCCTGCCGCAGTGAAGCTGAAACTACCGGCTTCTATGCGGATCCATCCTGTGTTCCACGTATCAAGGATTAAGCCCGTCGCCTGCAGTCCTCTGATGCCTCCTGCCCCGGACCCACCTCCACCCACAATCGTGGATGGACACCCTCAGTGGAGGGTTCGCCGACTGTTGGACGTTCGGCGTCGGGGGCGAGGGTACCAGTTCCTGGTGGACTGGAAGGGCTATGGCCCGGAGCACCGTAGCTGGGTATCTCGCCGGCTCATCATGGACCCGGGGCTTCTGACCGCCTTTTTTCGAGCCCATCCCGAGAAGCCTGGCAAGTCGCCGGGTGGCTCCCTTGGAGGGGGGGGTAGTGTTAGGGCTCGACCTGCCAGAGAGTCGCACACCTGACGCCGCTCTGCTCATCGCCACAGCTGCAGCTCGTCAGCTCATCCCACAGGGAGGTTAAGAAGCAGATCTGCCAGTGGCTCGCTGTGAGTTCGTGCTCTGTGTTTCCCCAGAGAGGGTTGATTGTTCTTCCCCTGTGCTCCTCTTGGAAACCCTTCCGGAATTCCCTACGCAGAGTTTTTGTTTTCCCTGTGAGTATCGTGTGAGTTTTCATTTTTTGATTGGACTAAGAGCGCCCACGGACTAGAGAAGTTTTTGGAGTTGCCTTTTTTTTGTTTTTTCTCCCCCCTGCCAATTAAGGAGGCAGTTCTCGTTTTTTTGGTTTGTTTCTCGTATTTGGTTAATTTGTGAAATAAACTACGCCGTTTTCCGGCTAAACCTAAGCTGTGTCTGGTGTCGTGCACTTGGGGTCAGAGACAATCCATAACATTAGCTCGTTAAGTAAATCATTTTTTCCTTTTTGAGAAATATTACACACTTTATCAAAAAAATGAATATGCATGAACAGTTAAGGATGATGATGATGATGTGCTTTGTTAATGCACGACATCTCAAGTTATAACTTATTTCCCTCCTTTTTAAAACAATTGTCTCAAGAGCGGAGCGATCACTTCAAACTGATGACATTAAAGTGACGTCATGGCTTTTGAGTCTCTTCAAAAGTGAGAAAAAAAAACTAATAATTACAAACAAACTACATTTATTTGATGATATCGTAATAAAAGGATTCCCTGCTCGGACCCCTCACAGTAATGACAACATTCCTCGCCATACTGAAGCGCTCACTCGGCCTGGGCCTCCTGTGGGGGGGTGGGGTGGGGGGGGAGGGGGGGTCAGTGTGTCTGCGCTCCTGGTTCCTTGCTGTCTGTCTTCAGTCCGTCGCGGTGGAGCAGCAGCAGAGGAACGCTGGAGGAGACGCAGCCTCCGGATGGACCCGAGCGAGGAGCTTCGCTCTGATTGGCCGCCCGACAGGAAACGGAAGGATCCGGGTGGGAAAGCCAGCGGTCGAAGATGCCCCGCGAGGTAGGAAGTGTGAGGTAGGAAACGGGTTCCTGTGCTACTGATGTGCACCACACCAGAAAAATAAGACCTCAGAACCACCGACGCCAAAGTCAGGAAAGTTCCTGTGACTTTAAATCTCATCACGCTAATTATAAAGTAATACAAGTAGACACCTGCAAAGACGGTTCAAATATCAGATATTTAATCATTAGACCATTTGATTCATTCATTTACAATCAAAAACAGACAAAACGGTCAACTAATGAATGAATTAATGACTAATCTGTTACTTTGTTGGGTCGTTTCATTCATAACAAAACATCATTTCTCATAAACTCTTCACTTCACACGACTTTTATTCATCAAGGGAACCAATAACGTGGGAGGAGAAGTAGAACTAAAGTACTAAAAATACTACAGTTAAAATACTACAGTTAAGTACAAGTACCGCAGTAACTTGCTTACATTCCACCACTGCAAACATACTGGCCGCAAATGTGTGTGTGTGTGTGTGCGCGCGCTTGCACATCTGCACCACGTGTGCACCTCCTCGGTACCACCAACAGAAAAGACGTGTGAACTAAAGCCGTCTGCGGGCCTCCGGTCTGACGTCCCTCCCCACATGTGCCGAACCAATCAGCCGCACAGGGCCACGTCGGGGGTCACGTCCCGCAGCGAGGACGTGTTGAGGGACTCACGAGGGATTAAGACCGCGCGCACAATTAAAGCAACAGAGGTCCAGATGTCCTGACTCTTAATTTAGAGTGCAGATAAGACCAAAAGCAGCGGATCCTAATTCAACCTTCTTTCAACCTTGTGACACAGACCCCCCCCCCCCCCCCCCCCGCCCACCACCCCCTGCCTCAACATACAATGTAAAACTACTTGGAAAAACTCAGTTGAAAGGACATCGAAGTGATCACATGACACACTGCACTTGCCATGTGACACCGAGAAGGTCACGACCCTGACTGGTGATTGATGACTATGTATAACGACACAATTTCATTCATATTTATATGAAATATTCCCATTACTTCACGCATTTGTATTACTTACAACTGCTTCTCACAGGAATTGACCATTTGAATATTTTCCCACTACTCACAAACCCAAATATATTAAATGAACAAGCAAAACAACAAAAAAAAGGCCTTTTCTTTACTTTAAAATCAGCATCTGTTTGATATTATCATTCAGCAACATTTCTGCTGAGTCATCTGTTGTTGACTGACCAATAGAGCATGAATGAATGAATTCACTGCGTCATTGCTCGGTTTCTTGCTGTTTTTTCCGCGTGTGTCTAATTCTCTCATTTTTGTCCGCTGTCGATTCAACTCGTTCGTCCATCGTCGTGTTTTTCTCTGGTCGATGGTTCACAGGCGCCAGAAATGGCCGAATCTTTGCGTGGGGGAAGTTACGTGGGTTTTTTTTCGGGGGGGGGCGACAAGCGAATCATTGAGCCTGAGATCCATCAGAGGGCAGCAGAGCTCCTGCCTGTCGGCCAGGGGGGACCGTCCCCAAAAGTCCCCCCAAGGGCTCCCACAGGTGTTGAGTCCATCTGTGTGTTCATCACACAAACGTAGTGGTGCAGCTGAATGACAACATGACAGAGAAAAAACACGTTTTCCATCATGACGAGATTTTAGAGAAGCTGCTGCCCGTCCAAAAGCAACTTATTTCTGTGTTTTTATTCGTTCAGCTTCAAAAACACAGATGACACACACACACACACACACACACACACACACACAGTGGTTTTTCGGGGAGAGGCCTGTGCTGCGTTCGGTGACCTTGTGGAATTGGATAACGGCGGCGCTCTTGGATTACACGTGTAGAGTCAGGCGTAATCCGCACGTTTTAAACACCCTGCGTGTACAATGCGGTCAATGGATCGGTCATCCGTGATCCCAGAATCCTTTGCTGCGTCCGCCGCTCGCTGTTTTTTCGGTGTATTCGGCGACGTGGGACTGTGGGATTCATTTTATTTCCATATTCTGGTCCCAGTGGCTCAAAGTGTAATTAGTGTGAAATCTGTGTGAAGTTAAATCTACTTTAACATTCAAAGGCTGCTTTAAATACACCTCACACACCGCTGATCAGACAAATAACACATTTTTATATATTACACACAAGTCGACAATAATTATGATTAATTCTAACAATCCGCCCACGTTTTACGGACTTTGGAGGAGTAAAATATTAGTATTATTTATCACGGTAATGTGTGTGGAAAAGATATGAAAATACTTATTGCTTAAAGAAAATGAAAGAAAATATATTATTAATGAAATCTTTACAAAACCTTTTTAAAGTTTGAATACTTTTTAGGTCTGATAACTGGAGCAAATGTGTCCGATTATACTTTTACAGTGTAATTGCAGGACTTTAATTGAAAGAAAGTATTTTCATATTTTCGTATAAATACTTTTATTCATATAAAAGTAATCATTCCGCCAAGAAAAAATATCCAGAATCTTGAATTAGAAATCTACTTAAATAATAAACTGACTTTATGTTTTAGAATCAGATACTTTTCTGTAATTAACATTTAATCTTTAAATCAAGGAACCACCTTAAAGACCAAGGTACAACATGTACACACACGGTATGTACTTGTGTACTTATACTGGTTATGATGTGTACTTATACTGGTTATGATCGCATGTTGTGTATTCCTCTACACTCATTGCAGGTGTCACAATGTACACACTGTTTCCCACATTCACACAATGTGCGGCTCGAAGTGATCGGAGGAGAAGCTTGGAAGGATGTATAAGTACCTCCATGTGGTACTCGTATAGTATCCAGTTACCTTTCCCGCGGTATCTACATTCATCATAAAATAACAAGGATTGCGTTTCTACACGAATACTCTCACAACTTTTCGTATTTTTCGGTCAAACTCTCCACTGGTTTGACCACAGATGTCCAGTTTCCTGATTCTGATGGAATCTCGCTCTGGTTCATAAAATAATAATCACACTTCTGATTTCAAGTTTGAGTCCTGGATGTTTGTTTGTACTGGTTTGGCTCCCAGTCTGAAGGTGAAGTAGAGCGGAAACCAGCTGCTCGGCTCCTCTGGAAAAAATGAAGAAAAAAAAAAACATTTGAAACACGGAATGACGTTTTCACAGAAGTATATACATGTAAACTTAAATGAAGTATTCAAACCACACAGTGAAGTATATAAAACACAGACTGTGTGTCTGTGGGATTTTAAACAGAGAAACAATGTTGAATGAGTAAAACTATATTCAAGTCTTTCAAAAAGACAATTTAGCTGTTTCATATGAATAAAAACGAAAACCTTATGATATTTAACTGCTTCCTTCAAAACATGGAGCCACAGACCCCACCCACTCCATTTGATTGACAGGTGGTTTCCAGGAAGTGCACATTGGAGCCAAAGCTCCTTTTTAATGGTGAGAAGCCTTGTTTGACTAATTGTTTGAAATCTAACCACCATTTTTGTTTTTGGTTTCTCATTTTACAGCGTATTAGTTTTCTTTGCACTTATTAACACTGTCACTGAGTTTTTTTGATCATTAATATATTTGATTACGTGAGTGAGAAAAGTCACGCTTGCTCTCCTCTGTTGTGTCATCACACCGCTTTGGAAAAAATATTTAAACAAGAAAAACATTGTTCGCTTAAAGATTCACCGGGCAAACATAATTTCTACCACCTAAAATAGTCAATTCCTTTGGCATGTTTAATTCAAAGAGTTCGCTGTGTTACTGCAAACAGACGGCGATTGCACACCAGATTGTTTATTTTATTTATTCATAATTTACAACAGAATCCAGTAAAGCAGAGAAATTTGACGTCCGTCTTCTTATTTAACCAAACATTTTTAAGAAGGATTGCTGTGTTTTTATTAAATATTACTTCAAAAGCATCTGATTAAAAAGGAAAAAGCTAAATAATCTTTAATAAAACAAAAAAAAGAATAAAACATGCATAGAAAGTTTTACATTTCATGTGACGACTAAAAAGTTTTTGAAATAGAAAACTTTTTACAAAGAATAAATACTACTTTTGTTTATTTGATATATAAAGTCCACATATATTTGATTTGTTTTGTAGTGAGACAGTGTCATTAAAGGAAATAATTACTATGTCAAACTGAATTACATTTTTATAAAGTGTGAAAGGAGCAGTGACTAAATGTAAATGATGTGCTTTGCGTATATTTAAGTAAAATATTTCTGAACGTTTTAAATGGATTTTTATTTAAATTTATAATCATTTGTTATGATTTCAGACAAAACCCTTTTTACATTTTAGATTTGAACAAAAGAGAAAAATACACAGCTGTTAAATGTTTACATAAAATATCCCATTTTAAGAAGAAAAATGATTAAATCACGTTTTCCATAGAACACGATTCTTAAAAGGACGATAAACACTTATTTACATTTGCAGAGTAATGCAAACACAATAACTCCATTTAAATTCATTATTTATAATATACCTAAGAATGACTTTGACTCCAACGCTAAACACAGTGATCAACGCAATGGTGTAAATATTCACAGTGTAATTATGTAAATAATATATATATATATATATATATATATATATATATATATATATATATATATATATATAATAGGGAAAGTCTTGGGTACATTATAAAAATAATTAATCGTTCTACGCTGAAAAATACTGGTATTCAGTATTTTCATTTTGATCATTTTGACAGTAATTTATCTTTTTAAACCTTTAGAGTATGACTTTAACATTTTTACAAAGTGAAGGATAATTGCTGCATAAACATTAAGAAAATGACATTTCATTGCATCGTTACATAATTTCACCTCACTAGAAGATTTTTGCTGTTGTTTTTGCGATTTCTCAGTCATTTATTTTCTGATGCGTCGTAAAAAAACGTTGATGCCGTCGCTTCTCAGATTAAAGACACGCAATAAATCCCTCACTGCGAGGCACAAACGCACAAGAACACGCCTCAGAACGACCAAGATCTGCAGGAGGAAAGACTTCTCCTACCAATAACAACCAGGCAACTGCTGCATCACCTACCTCCCGCAGGCGTTACCATGGCAATCAGGCACCTTCAACCACAGTGGCCATTTTGTGTCCTTGGCCTTTTTTTAAAAATGATTTTATTTATAGTTTTATTCGCTCAAACTGGAAGCAGCTGGTTGTGTTCACTGCGACCCTCTCTGCCGTCTGGAGGCGGCACCTGTGTTACAACACACCCCAAGAGTGTGTGTGTGTGTGCGTCTGTGTGTGTGTGTGATTTCACATCACCCCCCCCCCCACACACACACACACACACACACCCAAATCCCCCCTCAGGCTCCTTCTTTTTGTTCTTTAGATTTTTTTAACCCAACTGTTTCCAACAGCGTCCACACACCCGCTGACCTCTCAGCTAATGCTACGGCAGCGGCCATCTTGTGTCTTTAGACTGTGTGTGTGTGCGCACAGATGCATTGTCTATTGTTCGTCAGTTCTCATTTAATTAACAGTCCGTTGGTGGTCAGCAATTCACTGGTCATTAACTGCTGGTAGGACTGGAAACTCTGGCATCGAGCCACAACCATATAAATGTGTGTGTGTGTGTGTGTTAGAATGTAGCGCCAGTTAGAAACAATAGTTCCACACTGGTAACTTCCCATAAGTTCCCTTCCCTTTTCTTTGTAAAAACAAGATACAACTTGTTAACCGACGATGTTGAACATGTGCTTGTGTGTAAGCGCTTTTAAACCTCGGCTAGCTGTCCCCCCCGCTTACAGTCTTTATGCTAAGCTAAGCTAACCCCAACGTCCCTGTCCCTTGTATGGAAAGGCCGAGGTCTTTTTTCACATTTCACCTTTCTGGATGAAATAAACTGTTATTTCCCAATTACGTTGAACTGTTCTAAACCAATAGCGCACTGGGAGCAGTGGTGTGAGTGAAGATATTCTGCAGCGTTGTTGTCTGTAGTATTTGTAGATATTTTTAGCGTTGTGTTTTTTTGTTTTCTTTTTACTTTTGCCCCGGAGGACTCATCTGTTATATCTTGGCCTACAATTATTCTTCTGTTTAGATAAGACATGCTCTGTGTCATCACGATTGTGATGAGTGTGCGTGTGTGTGTGTGTGTGTGTGCGCGTACATCAAGCACGTGTCTATGAATAACTCTGTTTCTGCAAACATGTGTAAATGTGTGCACATAAATGAGCAATCCTGTGTGTGTGTCTCCCTCCCTCGGGCCTGAGGTGCGGTACAGAACATCTGCACGTGTGTGTGTGTGTGTGTGTGTGTCAGTGTGTGTGTTACTCTCTCTCGATCCAAATCAGCCATTACAGCTGTCCGGTTGGAACCTTTTGCCTCTGGCTGTGTGTTTTCAGGCTGATGAACCCGAACGCTCCACGTTGCTCCGTCAGTGAAAGCACCGGCAGCATCAGCGGCAACGACCTGTGTCGCACTCTTTGTGCAGCACTATTTGTGTCGTACTATTTGTGTCGTAATATCGGCAGCGTGCGGGGAGAAACACAACCAAAGCAGTGTCGATAGTAACGGTACACGACTGCACACAGTCGTTCTAGTGGTGCCACCTGAAGTTGTAATGGTACAACAAATAGTGGTTATATTTGAAGCAGTGATGCTAGTGGTCAGTCTTGGTACTGCACCCAGTACTAGTCTCACTCATTGCAGTAACACTGTGGACATTTTATATTATCACAAAATCCTTTGTTCCTTTTTAAAAGTAGATTTGTTTCATTTCTCAGTATGAAGTGCGTATTTAATCGTTTGAAAAGGTGTGGCTGCCTTACTATTTTTTTTTTCCGTGGATGACAAAGCTAATGATTTTAGACGTATAAATACGTCATAACAGTTGTTACTGTTTAAATGTCTAACCCCGTTTCCCCTGAGGATCGATACGGTTTATTTCAGCTGCACGTGGGACACAAACATCGTCAGTGGTCCCTTTGTAGTCCCTGAATCCTGTATTTTACATCAAGTGTGACTCAGATTTGTTCTTATAGCTGCGGGTTTTATGATAAATGCGCTAATAATGTTTCCGGTGCCTGAATAACTGGTCAAAGTGAAACCGGTCTCCTGCTGCCTCGTCACGATTATTAAGACCCGAAGTACGAGCAGCAAATTAAAGACGGACTGTCCTTGTCTCCTGGTACCGTGTGTCTCCTGGTACTGTGTGTCTCCTGGTACTGCGTGTCTCCTGGTACCGCGTGTCTCCTGGTACTGTGTGTCTCCTGGTACTGTGTGTCTCCAGGTACTGCGTGTCTCCTGGTACTGTGTGTCTCCTGGTACTGTGTGTCTCCAGGTACTGTGTGTCTCCTGGTACTGTGTGTCTCCTGGTACTGCGTGTCTCCTGGTACCGCGTGTCTCCTGGTACCGTGTGTCTCCTGGTACTGCGTGTCTCCTGGTACTGCGTGTCTCCAGGTACTGCGTGTCTCCTGGTACTGTGTGTCTCCAGGTACTGCGTGTCTCCTGGTACTGTGTGTCTCCAGGTACTGCGTGTCTCCTGGTACCGTGTGTCTCCTGGTACCGCGTGTCTCCTGGTACTGCGTGTCTCCTGGTACCGCGTGTCTCCTGGTACCGTGTGTCTCCTGGTACTGCGTGTCTCCTGGTACTGCGTGTCTCCAGGTACTGCGTGTCTCCTGGTACTGCGTGTCTCCTGGTACTGCGTGTCTCCAGGTACTGCGTGTCTCCTGGTACTGCGTGTCTCCTGGTACTGCGTGTCTCCAGGTACTGTGTGTCTCCAGGTACTGCGTGTCTCCTGGTACCGCGTGTCTCCTGGTACTGTGTGTCTCCTGGTACTGTGTGTCTCCAGGTACTGCGTGTCTCCTGGTACCGCGTGTCTCCTGGTACTGTGTGTCTCCTGGTACTGTGTGTCTCCAGGTACTGCGTGTCTCCTGGTACCGCGTGTCTCCTGGTACTGCGTGTCTCCTGGTACCGCGTGTCTCCTGGTACTGCGTGTCTCCTGGTGCCGCGTGTCTCCTGGTACCGTGTGTCTCCTGGTACTGCGTGTCTCCAGGTACTGTGTGTCTCCTGGTACTGTGTGTCTCCAGGTACTGCGTGTCTCCTGGTACTGCGTGTCTCCTGGTACCGCGTGTCTCCTGGTACTGCGTGTCTCCTGGTACTGCGTGTCTCCTGGTACCGCGTGTCTCCTGGTACTGCGTGTCTCCTGGTACCGCGTGTCTCCTGGTACTGCGTGTCTCCTGGTACCGCGTGTCTCCTGGTACTGTGTGTCTCCTGGTACTGCGTGTCTCCTGGTACCGCGTGTCTCCTGGTACTGTGTGTCTCCTGGTACCGCGTGTCTCCAGGTACTGCGTGTCTCCTGGTACTGTGTGTCTCCAGGTACTGCGTGTCTCCTGGTACCGCGTGTCTCCTGGTACCGTGTGTCTCCTGGTACTGCGTGTCTCCTGGTACTGCGTGTCTCCAGGTACTGCGTGTCTCCTGGTACTGTGTGTCTCCAGGTACTGCGTGTCTCCTGGTACTGTGTGTCTCCAGGTACTGCGTGTCTCCTGGTACCGTGTGTCTCCTGGTACCGCGTGTCTCCTGGTACTGCGTGTCTCCTGGTACCGCGTGTCTCCTGGTACCGTGTGTCTCCTGGTACTGCGTGTCTCCTGGTACTGCGTGTCTCCAGGTACTGCGTGTCTCCTGGTACTGCGTGTCTCCTGGTACTGCGTGTCTCCAGGTACTGCGTGTCTCCTGGTACCGCGTGTCTCCTGGTACCGTGTGTCTCCTGGTACTGCGTGTCTCCAGGTACTGCGTGTCTCCTGGTACCGCGTGTCTCCTGGTACTGCGTGTCTCCTGGTACCGCGTGTCTCCTGGTACTGCGTGTCTCCTGGTACCGCGTGTCTCCTGGTACCGTGTGTCTCCTGGTACTGCGTGTCTCCAGGTACTGCGTGTCTCCTGGTACTGCGTGTCTCCAGGTACTGCGTGTCTCCTGGTACTGCGTGTCTCCTGGTACCGTGTGTGTATCCGTGGCGCGTTTCCTTGATGTCTCTGTGTACAACTCATGCGTTATGTTCTGCGGGCACATATACAGTAATAATGCATGTAAATGTGTGTCCCGTCCCATTGATTCAGCTCTTCCTGTTCTCTGATTGTCATGGTTTCCAGATGCCCCGGTTCTCTCTTCCTCGGAAGTCACCGTAACACAGAGCCTGTGTTCAATAAATAGACGCAGTTATCAGAAACACACCGGGCCTTGTTTATCACATCCTGTCATGTGAAACTCATCATCGACGGGAAGACGGGGACGTCGTCTGAACGTGGGGATGTAGGTGTTCCCGCGAGGGTTGTGGGACAATCGTGAAATAGAGGGAATATGCAGGTGTTACAGCTGTTTACCATCGGCTCTCCGTAGCAGTATCACAAGAATCACAAAGGGGAAGAAAGAGAATTCGAACTTAGAGGCAATGGAATTATATCGACAGACATTCAACACAAATCACTCAGGAATCTCCAAAAGTCTGTCGTCATGTCGCTGACTGAAACCGCTACACGGAAACATGCTTCAACGTTCAAACTTCTGGAAAACAGAGTTGAATATTTCCACGCTTTCAGAGACGGTGAAACGGGATCCGGAGTCGCACTGTTTTTTCACGGACAGTGAAGACACGTGTAAACATATGCAGAAATGTTGCCCTGGCAGACCACCACAGGCCTCTAATCTTTCCTGTATTGCAGCTGATTAGTTGCTGCTTTCGCTTCCTGCAGCACTTTGAAACCGGAGGCCGTCTCTCTGGAAAACCCGACTGCAATTACACACCGAAAAAGCTCGCCGCCATCCAGCGGGCCATCGGGTCGCGTTTCACTGGAAACAGATTGTAAAAAAAACCAGATCGGGGGGGGGGGGGGGATCCTTTTGCTGACCGATGGTGGAATGAACGCGTACTGGTGGTACCGATAAAGCACCGCCATAGTTAATATTCATTGATCTAAAAGAGCAAAAGTTCAGGGATTAATCAGAGATTCTGTTACATAGTGGTTCTGATCGGAGGGTTGGAACAAAGAGCGATAAGAGGATAAGAGGATGAGGGTCATCAAATGTGGTTGAAAGCTACAGAAAAGCCCCCAGAAAGGGACACCGAGGTGACACGTTGAATATCATGTGGACGGCCAATAACTTTGAGCCCGGGTCCAGATTCTGAGGATTCAGCGGAACCTCGGTCCCGGACGCCAGAGAGAGCGGCTGAGCTGCCCCGAGGGGCCTGAACTCGCAGCACGTGTGCCGTGTGGCCTCTTTGTGCGCGCGCGGCGTGCTCTGTGTGCGATCCAGATGTGCGTCTCTGTGGGATTTGCACCCGGGAGATCAGGCGTCGTCGTACACCGATACCCAGAAAAAAAAGGAAACAATAAAAGAAATAAAGTATTTGAGGAATCGTGGCGAAGGCATCCGCGTACGGACTTTTACTTTTGCCTTTTATGGATTTTCCGAAGCGTTTGTCGACACAATATTGAATGATTTCCACCATCCCAATCAGCGGTTTCCCTGTACAGCAGCTGGCAGGAGGTCAAAGGCCGCGTGGATTACTGCCGAGTTGTGAGACGGATCGTTTGTCAAGTACATTACAGAACCACACATGTGGGGGTCCGAAGGGTTAACAGCTTAAAGCCTCTCTGGTGTGTGTTTTCAATCAGATGGACACTCGACAGGCAACAAGCAGAAAAAGGAAAGAAAAAAAACCCGGTGTTCTGGTGACGAGGAAAAGGACAGATTGACCTGATTGATCTCAAAGTGAAAGTGGAGCAGAGCAGTTAAAAACCATCTCCGCTCTTATAATGGAGATCATCGCTGCAGATGAAACACAAATAGAGCTTAAAACCACTGAAGTCAAAAGTCGCTGCGGCTTCTTCTGTCGCGTCAGGAATATTTATAATACATTCAAATCACGCCTTGGATTTGAAACCATTTTTATGTACAAAGACTGAAGTCTGTTTAAAAGATGATTTCCCACAGTTTTTAACCCGTTATCATCTCTGCCAGGAGGTGATGTGTTCGGTGTTGGTGTGCGTCTCGTTGTGTGTGTCATTCACGATGCACACAACATGTTTGCTGCGATTCACACTTTTTAAAGATGTGTGAACAGAACACAACGAGAAATGTGATTTCCTGGAATTCTAAACATTTTAATAACGAAACGGCCTTTTGTCGTTTTAAATGAAGAATCTGTGAAGTAGTTCTCAATGTTGGTTTGTTACATTCTGACCTGAAAATATTGGAAAACATACAATGTTTTGACGCAGGCTCGTTGAGTAAGAAGGTTCATCCTGTTGTCCCTCATCTTATAGCTTTCATACATTACTACTTACATACTTACTATAAACCACAAACTCATCAAAACAGCTGTAATCTGATTGGAGCTCGACGTACAGATGTTGCTGCATGTCAGGGATTTTTATAGTTAATCTATGAGGACGAAATGCATGACGTCATTACTCTGCCAACCTACTGCAGGTGTATTACTGTGTTACTGTTAGAGTTCTCAAAGAGTGTTTCAGCCATCTGATTGAAAAAAAATACACCATGTGCAACATAAAATAGATTGTATTTGTTTCTCAAGTTGTACTTAGTTTATAAAACTATATAAAAATGCAATAATAAATATTTTTACATTGGGGTTTTACAGATTGAAAATACAATTATACCGAACAGTATTTATTTTAACTAAATTTACTAAAGTGATGTCGTTATATTCATTTATATTTGTTAAAAGAAGGAAAGTAAAAAAATAGAGCAGAAAAAATGCACGAATCCAAATTTTAGAGACTGAAACAAGTTTAGAAAAAGAGCGTTATCGGGCTCAAAAGACGGCGTTGGTCCCGTGGAGGTGGCTGCACACGTGAGAGAAGAGATTCTCCTCTTCTCAAACGGACCATCAACACAGAGAAGTCACCTGTACGAGGAAGACGAGCTTAATTTAGACTCCATCCAGTGGATCATTTCATTTCAAGAGGAACCTTGAAAGCTTTATGGCCTCATTCTTTTTAATCCATCTAAACAAAACGCAGACGACAACGTGCATTTTCAGCTGAGGTTGTCGTTCCGTTTCCCAGACCTGCACCCAGACGCTCACCTCTTGGTGTTGGTGGGTCAGTGGTTGGAACCTGACGTCTCATTTCAGACTGATTTAGGATTCGGGGTAACTTCCTGTCAACAATTTGGAGGTCAACGAACAGCTTGTTCCCGGAGTGAGGGCCGGTCGACCCCTTCTGACGGTGCAGGAGGAAGGCCGCCATGGAGGCCTGACCAGGCGTGAACGCCGCACCGCCCTCCATGACCCCCCCCCCCCCCCCCCCCCCGACAGAGAGATCATGATCACCGGACGACGAAGCTTTACGGCCTGCAGGTCAGATTAAACCAACAGGTCGGGATTCAACGATTCCCCAGAAAACCCAACGGCTTCGTCTTAATAATAATCTTTAAATATAAATAATTAAATCCTCTTCTGTAAAATGTGGTGGCTCTTTTACGTGAAGGTCCTGAGTATCCCTCACGGGCTTAAGGACAAACGTCACGGCTCTCCGCTGCCTCTTAGCTCCTCTTCAGTCTTTCATCTCGTCACTGAACCACAGGGGTCCCTGATCCGGGAAGAGTGAACCTCCGCCCTCCTCCTCCTCCTCCCCCTCCTCCTCCTCCTCCTCCTCCTCCTCCTCCTCCTCCTCCTCTGATCCAGCAGACGAACATACACCAATTAGGGAGAAGAAGGGAAAGGGAGACGGACGTGGGGAGGAAAAGGAAAGACGGCTGGCGCAGGGGCAAAGGTCAAACTTAATGCAGTGTACTGCTCAGGAACAGAATGAAAGAAAAGAGGGGGGGGGGGGCGTAAAGGCTGTCAAGACACACAAAGGAGGAGGAAAAAAACAACAAGTCTGCAGAGTTCAGGCTAAACGCCGCGTAACGCAGAGTGACTACACTGAAAGAAATGGAGGACGGGCGAGGGGAGGACGCGTTGGCGGGAGGCCAGCGAGGCCATTAGCAGCGTTAGCCCGCTCAGCGCAGCGTAACCACCGAGCTCACATTTCACTCCAACAATCCTGCGTTTGACCTCTGGAGCAAAGACGCGAGCGATAAACAGAGGCCTGAAGTGGTCGCTGATCCAGTAATGTATTATTTAGGTGTTGCTATGGCGACTCGTAAACAAAGGATCGGCCATTCAGGCTTTACCTTTCAAATGTACGTTGCATGTAGTTGATAATACTTTTGGGATTTGAACTTTCAGAAACACACCGGTGAGCCTCGTCGTTGCCTTGGTTACGTCTTCCTTCATCAGCATGAAAACACGCGCTGTGGTTTCCTAAAAACGGTACGTTTGTGTTTTTAAAGATGAGAGGGAGGCCTCCCTGACAGACAGTGACGGAGCGAAGGTGCAGCTTCCCGCTCCTCTCACCGTTAGCGTTTCGTCAACTGACGCCGCCGTTTTCACTGTTAGCATCGCTAGCTTCTCCGGCTCAGCCGTCGCCATGTTGAGAGCCATGTGGAGGCAACAGATGGGCTCAGACGTTTGAATCAAAGACCTTTGAGGTCACGCTGCTGCAGATAAACCATGAGGGGCAGTGAGGGGGATTCTGAGGCTTATATCAGCACAAACTACATATGAGACTCACATATGTTTCATTAGTGTAGTGACCTGAAACTTTGTGTTCTCGTTAGCTTATGTAGCACCCGTATCACCACTCTGTGAGTCACTCACGTGAGAGTGGAGGGTGCTTGAGTTCGATGTATTAATGTGTATAAAACCGTTTTAACAATAAGCTACTTAATAAATAATGAGACCCAGAGATGGTTGTTCTTTTATCAAAAGTAAAATAATTAGGGTAACACCCTTGTTTATTTTAATACAATAATTACTTTCCCCCCCAAACACAACATTACCAAACAGACAGAAATAAATAACCAAAACTTCCCCAAAACGTAAATAACAAACTCAACATGTAGTGATACACCCAAATAGTATCACTGACGTTACCTCAACATACGGTTACAACAATAACAACAAACACTCCCCCCTCCCAAGTGTCTTGCAACCAGTATTAGCCAATGCGGTGTTGGGCCCAACCACACACACGGCCACACAAGTTCCAGTTACTTACGGCACACGAGAGACGAGAAAAAACACGTGGCCGGCCGGTTCGGTCCGACAACAACTTTGAGTGCGATGAAATCCCTCTCAAAACATTGAGTGCGATGAAATCCCTCTCAAAACATTGAGTGCGCTGAAACTCCGGTACGCGATGCGATCCACCACACACTCCCGGCCTCGACCACCGTGCTAGCAAGCTCAGCTCCCTCGATGGCGACCTCCGCTGCGTCTTTCCCGCTCCGTCCGACCGGGTGTCGGCTTCGGTCTTTCCGCCGTTTCCGGGCTCACAAATCCACCGAGTCCGCGGTCAGCTTCTTCCAGCCTCCCGCGCCGGTTTATTCCGCTTTTCCCTCTCTTGCTAGCGTCTTGTTGCTCTCTTCCTCCAACGCCGGCGTCGTGTCCTTCACGATCCCTCGTTTTTTTTTCACACCCCAAAAACCCTTCCAGCACTTTCTACTCACGTGTCTTCCCAACCCAATGACCATTGGCTATACAGCGTGAATACCTAGCTGGCCAATAATACTGTAACATACAGTAAGTAATAAAAGGCTTTTTATTACTCCAAGACAAATAAACATCTCCCTATTTAGAATTAAAGTGTCCCCTATTATCTGTTTAATATAAAATAAACATTTAGTTGGGTTTTTTATAGGCAGGCCACTCATTTTAGAACGTACAACTATAAGTCCTAAGTTCACCAGGGGACTACACTCTCCCCCTTCTGGACAATTTTGATGCCCTCATCAAAATAAACCTTAGAGGACTCTAATAGCCGTCCTGTCAAAATTAGAGACCAGATTAGAACAAGTGTAGCACAACGCCATGGGGTGGCACCAGAGAGTTGGACATAGACCGCTCCTGGAGTCTCCGTAGAGTCCACTTCCCACCAACACTCCATGGCTTAGGACTGTCACAGGGTGGTCACAAGGCTTGCCCAGTTCATCGTAGCTCAGCTTGACCACTGGACGAATTACTCGTTTTGAACGCTCCGCTTGTCCACTCTCAGCTTGAGTGTCCGGATAGAGATTGACGCCTGCTCCCCCCTCTAGAACGTCGACTTCTGGGTCAGCATTGGGAGGCAGGTTGATCAGATTATTGACCGCTGGCTCTATCTCAACCGGGTCGGGGACTTGTCTTTCAGGTTCAGTGATAATTGGCTCGGCTTGCTCCCGGGACAGTTCTGGACACGTCAGCAACTTGTCCCAGTCTAACTCAATGGGGCTTGGCATGTATACTTCGTCATACTCTAATTCTGAGGACATATCGTCATCTTGGCTGGTTGTCGGTCCCCGTTCTTTTGTCTTTTGCTGCAATGCTCTGGTCACAGGTCTGTGTTGTGCCCCCACTTCACCTTCGTCGACAGGTAATCTCACCAGGTAACCAATGGGTAACAGGTGGTTACGATGAATAGTTTTTTCGGCTCCCATGCCTCTCTCTGGCTTGATCTTGTAGACAGGTAAGTTGGGTAGCTTCTCCATAACAATATATGGGGAGGGCCGCCACTTGCATTTCAATTTGTGCTTGCCTGTGACTCCAAAGTTTCTCAGCAGCACTCTGTCGCCTTTGTCAAGGACTTGTTCTTTGACGTGCTTGTCGTGCGCTTTTTTATTTCTTTGGTGATTACTGTCTGACGATTCTGTTGCAAGACGGTAGGCTCTTTCGAGATCTTTCTTTAGCTTAGCAACATACTGATGGTAGGACTTGGTCTTTTGATCCTTTTGGTCCTCGGCCACGCCAAAACAGATGTCTACCGGTAAGCGAGCTTCTCTGCCGAACATTAGCAGGTAGGGCGAATACCCAGTTGCGTCGTTTTGAGAACAGTTGTAGGCATGGACTAACTGACTGATCTTTTGACTCCATTTTTGTTTCTGCTTTGGATCAAGTGTGCCCAGCATTGACAAGAGCGTACGGTTAAACCGTTCTGGTTGCGGATCTCCCTGAGGGTGGTACGGCGTGGTTCTTGACTTACGAATACCCAACATCCTCAGTAGATCTTGGATCAGGTTGCTCTCAAAATCGCGGCCTTGATCCGAATGTATGCGAGCAGGGAGTCCGTAGTGTACAAAGTAGCGCTCACACAGTATCTTGGCAACGGTGACCGCCTTCTGGTCTTTGGCTGGAAAAGCTTGGGCATATCGGGTAAAGTGGTCAGTCACTACCAGGATGTTGGTGAAACCTTGGGAGTCTGACTCAAGTGACAGAAAATCAATACAGACTAGGTCTAGAGGGCCTTGGCTGGTAATCTGTTTTAAGGGAGCAGCTCTCTGAGGAAGGGCTTTGCGAGTGATGCATCTGCCGCAGTTTTTGATGTACTGCTCCACCTCAACTCCCATTTTCGGCCAATAGAACCGGTTTCTGATAAGCTCAATGGTCTTGTCCATTCCCAAGTGACCGGACTCATCATGCAGAGATCTCAGGACCATCGGGACATACTCTCTTGGCAGCACCAGCTGCTTCACCTCCATTCCATTCTTCTCAACCTTTCTGTAGAGCAGATTGTTTTGAATGAAGAGCTTGCTTACTTCTTTGTTCAACAGGACAGAAGTTGGATTATCGGGGCTGGTGAAAGATGGACCACCACAAAGCGACTGCTTGACTGGAGCGATAGTAGAATCAACATCTTGAGCGGTGACCAGGTCTTGGTAACTGAGCTGACTCAAAGAACCGAGATCCAACCAAACTGGGGATGCAAAGCACTCTGGTATACCATCAGGTGACACCCCAAGGGACTCAGCAATAGTTGTGGACTCCGTTGGAGTTTCACAGCACTTGATCTGCTTGCACAGGGCTTGAACACTTTCAGTCGGTACAGTTTGCCAGCCTTCTTCTGTGGTCGGACAAGGGTTGCGTGACAGGGCATCGGCGTCGATGTTACTGCTGCCAGGCCTGTACTGCAGGGTGAAATTGTACGTGGCGAGTGCCGAGAGCCAGCGGTGACCTGTCGCATTAAGTTTGGCAGTCGTGAGAACATAAGTTAAGGGGTTGTTATCAGTCCTCACGGTAAACTGTGCTCCATACAAATAGTCGTGGAACTTGTCCACCACTGCCCACTTAAGTGCCAAAAACTCAAGCTGGTGCACTGGGTAGTTCTTCTCAGAGGCACTCAGCTTGCGGCTTGCAAAAGCAACAGGTCTCAAGCCCTCAGCGTACTCTTGGTTGAGGACAGCGCCTAGCCCATGGAAACTGGCATCAATGTGAAGTATGTAAGGCTTGAGGGGGTCTGCAAATGCCAGCACAGGTGCATTCGTGAGGCAGTGGATGATCTTTTGGAATGCCTCGGAACATGACTGGTCCCACCGGTCCCCAAAAGGCTCATTGACTTTGTAGTAGATCTTATCAGATGCTGAGGTAGGCTTGCGTGTCTTTTGGGTGGGAGGATACCCTTTGCACAGCTCTGTAAGTGGTCGGACGATGAGGGAAAAGTTTTTTATAAACCTGCGGTAGTAGCCGCAGAACCCCAGGAACGACTGCAGAGAAGGAAGGTCGGTTGGCGTCTTCCACCGCGTCACTGCGTCAACTTTGCCCGGGTCTGTGGCAATACCGTGCTCAGAGACGATGTGCCCGACATATGTGACTCTTGAGCGACAGAACTGGCACTTGTCGAGGGACAACTTTAGTCCAGCCTCTTCAAGACGAGCGAGAACTTTGAGGAGCCTTTGCTCATGCTCCTCCAGAGTCTTGCCGAAGACAATGAGGTCATCTAGATAGACGATGACTTCAAGCATGTGCATATCACCGACTGCCTTTTCCATAAGCCGTTGAAATGTCGCAGGGGCCCCTGTAATTCCCTGCGGCATCCGCTCAAATTGGAAAAATCCCAGGGGACAGATGAAAGCGGTTTTGTCTTTGTCCTCCTCAGCCATTGGGATTTGGTAATAGCCACTGCGCAGATCCAACACCGAAAACCACTTACTGCCTGATAAACAATCAAGAGCGTCGTCGATGCGTGGTACAGTGTACTGGTCTGGGATAGTTCTCCGGTTCAGGGTGCGGTAGTCGATGCACATACGAAGTTGACCATTCTTTTTACGTGCAAGAACAATGGGTGAAGCATACGGACTTCTTGATTCTTTTATGATCCCAGCCGCCAATAAACCTTGCAAGTGACGCCGAAGGTCATCCAAATCCGCAGGGGCAATACGTCGAGATCTCTCTCTGAAAGGAGTGTTATCATTCAGGCGGATGTGATGTTCTACCCCTTTAGCCAGACCAACATCCCACTCTTCAACAGAGAACACTGGGGAATGTCTGGAAATCTTTTGACTCAGCCTCTCTTTCCACTCTTTGCTAATGGGTGACTCACTGAAGTCCAACAAAGAAGGATCCATAGCTGGAACAGATTCCACATTAGGGTTCGATGCATCGGTCACAATGTCAGCGACGTGAAGGTGAGCGATCACAGTGCCCATTGGAATGGCAGTTTGCTTCAGAGACTCATTACGCAGTAGCACCAGGAAGTTGTTTGAATCTAGCATCTTGGAGAACAACACAGTTGGCTGGACAAGTACACTTGGAGGAAGGGTAGGTGAGCGGGCTCGTTCAATGATGAGAATGCTGTCTCTGATGACTTGTGTTTCTTTAACTTTGCAGGTAGCAATGTATTCAGTGCCAGGGGGAATGCGGAGAGGACCAGGCCCAGCCCATTTAACTTCAGCCACAGGCAGGTCTTTGTTGCCTTTTATGGTCATACCTGCAGGAATGGGTAAATGGTTTTTCTCTGGCACGTGGATGTTGAGTGACTTTATGTCCTCCAGGTCCCCTTTCGTTTTTCTGGACTCAAAAGGCTGAACCCCCCTAACGTTTGTGCCGATCAGGACAGGTATAGTCTCGGAGCAACGTGGATCAGGGCACACCAAGGCCAAGACAGAAACAGACTGGACCTTGTGGGACTTCGATTTCTTTGGCAACTCCAACTCGATCTGGATGTACCCTTTGTACGGGTAGCTGCTCTCTGACTCACTTAGGCCCCATATGGCTAGACCGGTCACAGAATTTAACTGAATGTGTGATAGGTGTTTGGCATACCAGCTGTCGAAAATGATGGTGACTTGCGACCCACTGTCCATCAACGCGGTGCAGGGGTTGCCATTGATCCTGACCTGAGCAGTGGAGGGCGGTCCCACGAGTCCCTCGGGCAAACTGTGGGTCTGTACATTTACCGCGCTTCTCCTGACACTGGCATTTGTCGTCTTGGTTCTTGTTTCGTTTTCAGATGTGCGGTTCTGTTTGGACTTTCTTTGCGCTTGCAGCAGCTTCTGAATAACTTTGGGATAGTTCTCAGGAGAGGCACACTTGGTGGCAAAATGCCCGTCTTCTCCGCAGCGATAGCAGAAAAAATCAGTGGGGTCTCTGGCTGTAGCAGGTCTTTGCTGCCAGGGTTTTGGCTGGGTCTCTTGTGGGCAGGGCTCAGTGGCAGGACCGTACTTGGGCTTGACTGACATGACAGAGACTTGTTTTCGAAGCTTGACTACTTCTTTCTTTAAAGCTTGAACGTTCTTGTCGTCAGAGTTCGCTGCCACCGGAGTGACTGAGAGCAGTGTGCTCGTAGAAAGGTGACTTGGCATGGCGGCGGGGAAAGAGAGTTCACTTACTTGGTCTCTGAGTTGGTGTATTTCAGCTCTCAGATCTCTTAACTCTGTGTCAGAGGTCACAGTAGCACTTTTAGCGTAGACGGCTTTGGGCGGATGAAGTCTGCGACGTGAAGCTTCATGCTCCTCCTCCTGTCGTATCTCATTCAACAGCTCAAGAAAAGTGGGAGGATTGTTTCTGCGCTCTCTCAATCCGAGATTTAGTATCATAATATCAGATCTGATAGCCCCTTTAATGAATTGGTCAAGACGTGCTTTGTCTGCCTCTGATGACTGGAGTCCACCCTTTTTGACAACTTTATTTAGGATTCTCTCAAGGCGTCTCAGGAACTCCGAGAGTTTCTCGTTGGGGTACTGACACAACATTCTGAAAGCAAAGTAAAGTTCCTCACCGCTTTCTGGGTTGCCAAAAGTAGTCTCTAGAATGTCAATGTATTCCGTAGAGGTTGCAGATGGGTTGTTGAAACGGACAGCTTGGAGAATCTCAAGTGCAGGACCCTTTACACTTTCCATTATTCTCATTTTCTTTTCTCTTTCAGGGCGATCATATTCTTCAATTAAAAGTCTAGCTTGCTCAACCCAGTTTTCCAACTGTTCCTCTCCTGGGGGTGTGGGCATGACCCCTGAGAAAATGCGCAGTCTTCTGTAAAGATTGTGGTCACTGTGTGGGGGCTGGCTGTTCCTTTGCAGGACATCACCAACTGCTCGAATGATAGCTTCAGGAGTTGAGGCTTGCAGTGGGGAAAAAGGACTGGGACCTGGCAGCGGCACATTTTGAGCATCACCAGCTGCCTGAGCTTGGGTTTCTCCCTCCTCCAGAGAAGGTCCAATGATCATCCAGGCCTTAGCAGACCCCTCAGGAAAAATATCAAGAGGAATGGCGTCGGTATCCACATTCTCCCTGCACTCACATAGCACAGTTAGACTTTGAGACTTTGGGTCATACATTCTTCCTCTCACCCTGACTCTCCCGAGTGCTTTGACAGTCTGCATCGTTTCCTCGATGAAACCAATTTCAGTGTCCGGAGGTACATCTTTAACCAGCAAGGCTTTCACCGGGTCTATTCCTTCTCCAACACACCAGTTCTTCAACTGAGCCATCCCCACGGGTTGTGCACTTACCGTGATCACTTGTCAGAACTAAATTTGGTAGGTTTTACTTGTAGGTTAACAACTAACCAGCTTTTGGTTTTAAACTACTTTTTAAACAAACTGTTTAAATCTCTGGGTCAAACTAAAGTTAGAGCTAATTTAAATTACGGTCATAAACTAAACTAAGTATCTCAGCGGTGCCTCCATTTTATGTAGCACCCGTATCACCACTCTGTGAGTCACTCACGTGAGAGTGGAGGGTGCTTGAGTTCGATGTATTAATGTGTATAAAACCGTTTTAACAATAAGCTACTTAATAAATAATGAGACCCAGAGATGGTTGTTCTTTTATCAAAAGTAAAATAATTAGGGTAACACCCTTGTTTATTTTAATACAATAATTACTTTCCCCCCCAAACACAACATTACCAAACAGACAGAAATAAATAACCAAAACTTCCCCAAAACGTAAATAACAAACTCAACATGTAGTGATACACCCAAATAGTATCACTGACGTTACCTCAACATACGGTTACAACAATAACAACAAACACTCCCCCCTCCCAAGTGTCTTGCAACCAGTATTAGCCAATGCGGTGTTGGGCCCAACCACACACACGGCCACACAAGTTCCAGTTACTTAGGGCACACGAGAGACGAGAAAAAACACGTGGCCGGCCGGTTCGGTCCGACAACAACTTTGAGTGCGATGAAATCCCTCTCAAAACATTGAGTGCGATGAAATCCCTCTCAAAACATTGAGTGCGCTGAAACTCCGGTACGCGATGCGATCCACCACACACTCCCGGCCTCGACCACCGTGCTAGCAAGCTCAGCTCCCTCGATGGCGACCTCCGCTGCGTCTTTCCCGCTCCGTCCGACCGGGTGTCGGCTTCGGTCTTTCCGCCGTTTCCGGGCTCACAAATCCACCGAGTCCGCGGTCAGCTTCTTCCAGCCTCCCGCGCCGGTTTATTCCGCTTTTCCCTCTCTTGCTAGCGTCTTGTTGCTCTCTTCCTCCAACGCCGGCGTCGTGTCCTTCACGATCCCTCGTTTTTTTTTCACACCCCAAAAACCCTTCCAGCACTTTCTACTCACGTGTCTTCCCAACCCAATGACCATTGGCTATACAGCGTGAATACCTAGCTGGCCAATAATACTGTAACATACAGTAAGTAATAAAAGGCTTTTTATTACTCCAAGACAAATAAACATCTCCCTATTTAGAATTAAAGTGTCCCCTATTATCTGTTTAATATAAAATAAACATTTAGTTGGGTTTTTTATAGGCAGGCCACTCATTTTAGAACGTACAACTATAAGTCCTAAGTTCACCAGGGGACTACACTTAGAATGAGCACGGCGAGTCCTCCTCATCTGCCGCGTTGCACCGCCGTGTTTCCGCGGCAACGGCCGGTCCAAACATTGAGACTCTCTTCTGAAAAGTGTTTTTGCCCTTTTTTCATTCCCCGCTAAAGGTCACCAAAGCTCTGCCACCTGCTTGTGAAACATCTGCAGCGGGGCGCCACAGAGTGTGAAACCTTCTCACCTCCGTCGCAGTAGTAGTGTCACCGAAGCGCGGCCTCTGAGCGCCGGCGCCTTTACACCCCGTCGACACGCGTTACCCTTCTGGGGGGAGAGGGAGGAGTGAGCAGAGGGGTGTCGTCGCTCACAAACTGCAGCAGCACAACTAGACTGGAGGCCACCAAAGGCCACAACTCTGTAGATGGAGAATAAAGGAGAATGACCGAAGCCCCTCAAACACACCCCAAATCTGTTTGGAGTCCCAAACTAAATAAACAACAACAACAAGTCATTGACAAGTATGAGGGACATTGTGTATCTGAGGGGGGGGGGGGGGGGGGGTGGTCTATAGAACAGCAGCGTTCCCGAGAGCTGCTGAATAGCGTCCCGGGCCGCACGCTGACACCCTGCAGACCAGCCGGGATTATTGTCAAAGCCGGTGACCTGTTTGTTTAACCCCCTCGCCCCAGAAACCTAAGGGAGGGGGATGGGGGGGGCGGGGGAGTGGGGGGGGGTCAAGGTCTCCTTCTTGTTCTCCTCCCGCGTCTCCTGTCCCGCTGCTTTCTCCCGTTCTCCTCCAGTGACATGAAGTCGTCCCCCCTCCCCCCCCCCCCCCCCGCGCTTCCCACGCCGCGTCGTTACCGCGATTACATCACGCGCCGTCAAGCGCGCCCGGGATTCGGGCTGGTCGGGTTTTTCATGCCAGATGTACGCCCGAGTGTGTGTGTGTGTGTGTTACTTTTTAATGCTTTACTTTTTTAAGGAAACACCTAGAAACATGAAACTGTTATTGCATTAATAAAACACTAAAGTGCCGACCAGCAGCTCTGGTTTGGGTCTCTGACTTTAGGAACCTCAGAGCACCAACTGTTGCCCGGGAAGGAATAGTTTGACCTACTGGCTCATTCTGGGGGGGGTGGGGGGTGGGGGGGGGGGGGGATTAAAAACTTAAATTCTCCATTCTCCATTTGTGCTTGCTGCCCGACACAAAACCAGAACTTCTACTGTCAGCGCTATAAGCGGCTATTGCCCAAGTTATGTAACGCTCGCGCGGCGAAGGTTACGGGACACGCGACTTGATTGATCGTTGCTATTTTTGTCCATTGTCATAATGCCACCTGTCCACCGTTTGAAACAAGAAGCACCCGATGTCTTGCGGTCTCGTCTCTGTAACAATGTCACCCGACTTCGTCCTGCGTTACGCCGCCACAGCTCACACTGCAGCTAGTGGGCGCTTTCCCTTTAATGCTAACCCTTAGCTTCCATTAGCTTTAGGTCTGCAGAGCGTTCTCTAGAATGTCCACCAGGGGGCGACTCCTGTGGTTTCAAGTGTGCGTAGTTTTAGATATGCTAGTCTCGAGTCCTCATCAATACTGCATGATGTACGCTTAGTAAATCATGGTCCCATTTAGAGTAATAAACTGCCAGCTGTGGCCTTTTAGCCCATCATTACTACCACTACTATAACGATTCACCTGCCAGATGTGTTTCAGACAGCTGCCCCATGTTTCTGTGCTACTTTAAGTCTGTGTTTTGTTTTAAGTCTTCACATCGTTCCTCTCTTCCAAAGCCGGAGCCAGCTCTGTATCCGCTGTGGAGATTATTACAGAGCGTCGTGTCAAACATTAGTGACCTTTACAGGTCACTAATGTTTGACTTTGTGGTGCCTTTGTGGTGCCACCAATCAGAGCTTCAGGTCCGCGGGTAGGAGGGTAATAAAAAAAAAACTGCTGTTTCCATGGCTACCAGACGGCCGAGGTGTGCCCAGGTGACACTGTCACCGGGACGCCACCCGCTCCGCTTTGAAGACCGCCGCTGTGACGCTTGGAGTTCGCCACATTGGCCGCCATTGTCAGCGGGGCCCCGAGATGTTACGCCAATGAACTTCTATCCAACACACCTTGAAATGGTTAAAGTGGCCTGTCAATCCCAAAGTGGCCCCGCCCTTAAGCATAACCGGCCTAAAAGTACACTAAAGTCTATTTGTCACCGAGGCCGACTTTATCGTTCCTCATCCTGCGTCACCTGATACGTGGCGTTTCTTTGGTGGGTTCAGACATGGTCTGATAACAGCCGTCTGTTGGTACATCGTCTGTAGACCTGGAAGGCTTTTTTTTAGGAAAAGATTTACCAAAAGTTTGCTCTTCCATCTCCACACGTCTACTTCACCTCACACACCCCTGAGTGTGGCTGCTGGAAAAGCTTTTTCATGCTCGAACGCCATCTTTTTTTTTTTTTTTTTTTTTCCTTCTTGTGGTTCCTCATCACCAAAGATCAGAGTAGATCTCACTAATCGCTCTTGTGGCCAAATGGGAGCAAATCCCTGCAGGTTTAACATCTGGTGAATACCGGATGAGTGGAGGCTTTCAGCAGCGACGCTAATGACCCTCAGAAAGGCCGCATACCTTCGGTCTGGAGATGATTCTTCTCCACCGAGAGCAGCTCCTCGCATCTAACAGTCATCGCAGCCACGTCGTGCTGCAGACTGCGCAGTAAGTCGGAGTCGTTTTGGGCAGCAGGTGGTTTGTTGCAGTTCATCTCCTGAGCTGAGGAGGGGGGAGTTTAGATGCGAGGAAAACGGCCGCCGGTCACTCGGTTTTTCTGCCTAATTATCTTTCGTCTCGTTTTTTTTTTTCGACCACAATTTCACAGCTGGGTTACGTAGCTGATGTTGTTTTTAACACGCAGTGACACCAACGTAAAGCCTCAGAGACGTGAGAGCAGGAGCCTGCTACACAATAAAAGTCACGGGTGAAGACGCGCTGGACGACAGCAGTTTTTCCCTCTGCTGTCACTCATGAATGGTTGGATTCACTTTTGAATATCAAAGGTGTAATAATGCGTTCATGTGGTGACTCAAGATGAGTAAGAACACAACATCAATTAAACATTCTTCATGGAAATGCAGTTTTGATGAGATCATGCATCTGTTTTTGGAGTTTCGTCATATAAAATCTTACGTAAAACTTCTTTACTTTGTCTTTTTTTTCTGCAATTATTTATTACTTATTTGACAGCTGCTATTTCTAGCTACTTAACACATTAGTGTTTTACTAATTAAACCTGCAAGTACAAAACAGGATGTGTTGGTATCTAGATTAAATATATAGTTAAATAATTACAAATAACCAGCAAAAAAAAAAGAAGTAACATTTCCACATGAATGTATCCCTATAATAATAATCAAATAACACAAACCACTTAATTACTTTTCATTTTTGATACTTTAAGTTAAGTTTTCTGAAGTATAATTTAAACAATACTTTGTTCTGTAAAAGTAATTTTATGTTGAGGTACTTTTCTTGATACTTCTTCTGATGTACTTTTTTGAATTGTATAATCGTTATTCTCAGAACCAATAATTAATCAATAATTAACTTGTATATCATCACCACTACAGCAGTATTTCTTTGTTTGGGCAGTGAAGTCTATTGTTGATTAAAATAATAATAGATTTTTCAGTTAAAATATCATCTCTTCTCTGTCCTTATTTATGCAGTTTGGACCTAAAACATAAAATACATTATCTTAAGAATAAGGATAAGTCAGCTGCGTGAGACATTTTCTAATTAAAAACATTAAAACATCAACGTTGATTGATAACAGTGTAAAAATCTCCGTTTGAGGCCGGTGGGTTTATTTAGTTTCTTTTGAAATGAGTATCTGCAGTGAATCAGGAGCTGGAATAATCCTCCATTTCCGTGTTGTGATGACGAAATCCTGAGTTTTTATTTGTGCAAAATGAAAACGGTTCAGTTTAAATATCCTCTCGTTTGTAATCTTGAGGCCAAAATAATAACTTTTATTTTTTTTTGCTGTAATAATAATTTTAAACAAACCAGAATCCGCTTTATAATTTACTGCTGCGTTTTTTTCGTTTACTAGTTTTATTTAAACCTCAGATCGTTTAATCATAATCATTTATTGACCTGTTTACTGCTCATTTTTGTTTTAAAACAAAAAAAAGTTGTACTGCTCACATTTAGAATATTTACGAATTTCAGATACTTTCATCACAGCTTTTAAACTAATTAAAGTCTGTTTCATCTCCACTGAATAACAATCCACCACCAATGCACCTAAGGCGGACTTTATGAAGTTCAATAGAGTTATTCCTTTTTTTTTTAAATCCTGATCCATCGTGAATATAACGGAACTTGAATTGGCTTCAAAGAAAGTAAAAGAAAAATATTTAGATATATGTATTGAACTCGTTTTGCGCTTTTGATTCCGGTTCTAAATGTCCGTATGTGTGCTTAATTTATTTGATATAAAATGATTTTGTAAATCTACTCTTTTTCTGTAAATAACATGAATTATATTTAATTCCGTCAAGGTAAAAGGCAAATAAACGCATAAACGTCCCCCTGCTGTTTGTTTGTGCGCATTTTCGTTAACATTTGAAGTATAAACCGGTAAAACGTGATAAATCTTTACTTTTCTACAGAAGTCAAAAAGCGACTGCTGCTCAAGATCACAACAGGAAGATTCCAAAGAAGTCAAATTTAGGCCCAAACCGTAATAGAAACGGGGGAAAAAGCGTCTCACAAAAACTCCACCTCGCTGTTTCTAAATGAAGCCGCGAGACAAAGAAATAAAAAAAAAACCGCAGTACAAAAGTTTGAGAAAACTCTGGAATTAAAAATAAACAGTCACCTGTCGGGTTTTTGCAGTTAGTTTGCATTTCAAACACGATCAGTGATGCAAAGGGAAAAAAAAAGACATTTAAAAAAAAGGGTCATTATGTTCTACAATTATGTCAGAATCAGTGATTGAGGATTGTATTTATAAATAAAATATATGTGTTATAATGCTTATATTTTGTAGTGGGCAGTAAAAAGAATTGCAAAAAATGATTAAAACAATGAAAACACACACCATTAACATTAGTTGCTGGTGTCGTTTTAACTTCACCTATTCAATGTTGAACATATACATAGATAATACAAAACAATGATTTCATTTGCATCACTAAAGCACCAAAGTGGTGTATTTATGAAAGTGTTTACACTTTAACTATAATGTAAATGTTATATTATTATTGCTATTTTCTAATGCAGCAGGTTAATATTTCATAAAGTGTGTGTTTGCTGTTCTTGGTTTCCCACGATGTCGTTGGGTTCAATTCGTTTCAGTACGAACGTCCATCAAGGTGATCATTAAACCTGCATCAACCTCCGTGTGTGTGACATTAATGTTGCATCGTCTCCTTTAAACTATTGCAGACACCACCAGGTTCATCAGTTTGCTCATTTACTTTTAGTTTACACAATAAATGAAAACCCACCAGCTGGAGAAGAACCCTCCTATTTCTGAGAAGGCCAATACGTTAAAACATGGTCCTTTAAATTAAAAAAAATTAAAAAAGTTCAACAACACCAAAAAAACAAAAAGCCGTCCGTCTCATCTGAAGATGAAGCGTGATTGACAGGGATCAGCAACAAAACACATCGGCTCACGTCAGACGTTCAGAAGCTTCACAGCTCCTGTACAAACATTTAGGGTCCACTCCATGTTGTTTACCAATATGTCTGAGCTGCGGCCCGTGACCTTCGACCTCTCCATCGGGGACTCCTGTACGGGGGGAGGGGGGGGGCAGAGTCGATGTTCTGTTGATCAACCACCGGCCGGTCTGAGCGGATCAGCTGACCACAGCTGCTCGGGTCAATTCTGTGATTAGTGGTCACGCAACGGGCCACGAGGATGCACCGAAGAAGAGGAGGAGGAGGAGGAAGAGGAGGAGGAGGAGAAAGAGGAGGAGGCTGATTTAAGTGTTTCTATTGGCTGCTGCTGGTTCCAAGGAGCACCCGAGGGGGGGCGGAGGTGCAGGAGGTGGGGAAGGAGGTCAAAAGCGCCTCGCCGAGTTGGGATTCAGCCGCTTCGGAGACCCCCGGCCTCCTGCAGGAGCGCTCCACCTCAGCCTCCTCCTCTCCCTGTCCACCTCTCCCTGTCCACCTCCGCCTCTCCCTGTCCTCCTCTCCCTGTACACCTCTCCCTGTCCACCTCTCCCTGTCCTCCTCACCCTGTCCTCCTCTCCCTGTCCACTTCTCCTCCCTCTCCACCTCTCCCTCTCCTCCTCTCCCTGTCCACCTCTCCCTGTCCTCCTCTCCCTGTCCACCTCTCCCTCTCCTCCTCTCCTCCTCACCCTGTCCACCTCACCCTGTCCACCTCTCCCTGTCCACCTCTCCCTCTCCACCTCTCCCTCTCCTCCTCTCCCTGTCCACCTCTCCCTGTCCTCCTCTCCCTGTCCACCTCTCCCTCTCCTCCTCTCCTCCTCACCCTGTCCACCTCACCCTGTCCACCTCTCCCTGTCCACCTCTCCCTCTTCTCCTCTCCTCCTCACCCTGTCCACCTCACCCTGTCCTCCTCTCCCTGTCCTCCTCTCCCTGTCCTCCTCTCCCTGTCCACCTCACCCTGTCCTCCTCTCCCTGTCCTCCTCTCCCTGTCCTCCTCTCCCTGTCCTCCTCACCCTGTCCTCCTCTCCCTGTCCTCCTCTCCCTGTCCTCCTCACCCTGTCCTCCTCTCCCTGTCCTCCTCTCCCTCTGGTCTTTCTGCACCACCTCTCCGTCATCTTCACACGTCCTCCATTTAGCTCGCCCTCGCGTCGTCGTTCTCCTCCTCTGATATCTCTCGTCTTCCTCCACCTCCTCCACTTTCTTGCGTAGCCTCCTCCTCCTCCTTTCTTTCGTCTTCATATCTCTCTCTTTCAGGAGTCCCTTATAAATCGAACGTTTGCCATTTGCTTGGAACTGCTGATGCGTTTGGGAGGAAAGGACATCATCGTGATGGGGAGAGGTGTTTGACTTAATGCAGACACGGAGACACCGATGGCAGATTTCATCCCTTTTCCAGCTGAGATGTTCTTGGTGGAGACTCACAGCTGTCGCTCCGGGTCAGAATTGAAAGCACGAGACTTTGTTACGTGTTTTACTTTAATACAGAACAATCCACGAGTCTACAACCCTTCCCCCCGAGTCCAACGGGCCTCTGCTCTTAAGGTCCCGCGTCTTGAGAGTTTGAGTCATGGAAACCACAACTGTGGTTTGACTGTGGACGGTGAGCTCCACCTCCATGGAGCTAAAACATACAGTTTATCTCTTTATCATCCACTAAGGGGGGAGACCGACATTTGCTGCTCTTCTCTGATTCGACCCAATGAAAACAAAGGATGAACGTAGTTAGAATGTAGAAGAACCCGCAAAAGAGGCCAATCTGACAATCTGTGTTCTTCTTATTCACTTTGTTGTGTTCTTTTTCTCTGTTTTCACTCCCAGCTTCTCCTCCTCCGCCTCCGCTGCCGTCTCTCATGAACCTCCTCCTCTTCTTCACCCCCCCCCCTCCCCTCCTCCAACTCCTCGCTGCCTTCATCTCTTCCAAAACCACCCCCTGCCTCCTGCTGCTCTTCCTTCCCCATCCTCATCCTCTCTTCCTCCTCTACTAACGGGTTCGTCTCCTTTCGTCTCCTGAGGCTCCTTGTCTTCACGAACTCAGACGCATGCGGAAAAAAGACATTTGCAAACCCCACCGACGCATTTCAGGGAGGAGCCTCAACTCTTCACTTTCTTCAGCGTTCTTGCTCCAACAGGAACAGTTTCACCAAAACCTCCAACCTGTCAGCTGACTTTTTAGCCCACGAACTGACATCCATTTGTTCCTTGACATCTGAAGCGTTGGCTGGACGTCTGAAGCCATCACTTTACACAAGAGCTTTGTTTATAAACCAGCTGCCTCCTCCTCTTCCTCGTCTTACATCCCCCCCCCCCCAACCCCCTTCCTGCCGTCCTCGGAAAGCAGCTCTGCGTCTTTGTTTGAGGGACTTTTCTGTCTTCTCCAACAGGCCAAACGAGCTTCACCTGGTGACGGTGCTTTCACCGTCACCAGGTGAAGCTCGTTTGGCCTTCAAGGGGAAAACGTTAGTTGGCGGCCTTTGCTCGTCCGTCCCCCGGTCTCCTCGTCCGTCCCCCGGTCTCCTCGTCCGTCCCCTGGTCTCCTCGCCCGTCCCCTGATCTCCTCGCCCGTCCCCTGATCTCCTCGCCCGTCCCTCTGTATCCTCGTCCGTCCCCTGGTCCCCTCGTCTGACTCTGTGACGCTGCGTCTGTCCGCCTGCCTGTTTGAATCTCACAGTCTTTTTCCCACCAGTCGGTTGGGGACACACACCTGTCTGTCTCCCCGTCTGTTTGACTGACTCGCCGTCTGCCCGGCTTGATGTTTTCTCCCCGTTTCTGTCCTTTTCCCCCTCCCTCCCCGTCCATCCGTCCGTCCGTCCGTCTCCTGACGAGCAGCTTGGGTCCGGTCTCCCTCCTGAACTCCTCCTGACTGTGTGTGTGTGACCAAGTGTGATAAACTCTTTCCTCTCCTCAGGAAGTGAGTCAGAAGTCACTGTTCTGGGGGTTTAAATCCCCCTAAATGATCTTCACCCGTCTGCCTTAGCAGCGACCTGACACACCGGCCGCCATTGTCCCCCCCCGACCTTCGACCTCCAGCTTTGTAAAGCTGGAGACCCCGAGGTCGAAACTTTTTGTGCTTTTTTTTTTTTCTTCCCCGCGGGCTGCAGGTCGCTTTTAGAAGAAAGCGAAAACGCAGATTAATCCCGAAAGAAAAGAAAGACATTCCGCTGCCATCCCGTTAGCGCAGGAGGAGGATCAACCGTTTCCTTCCTCTCTGAAATAAAGTCAATTAGTGAAGGAGCATCTCTAATCTGAGCTGGTGGGGAGACGTCCGTCACCCGACCCACGAAATCAAACCACAGCAGCTTAAACTCTGACGGAGGGGCGAGGAAGCGGGGTTTAAAATGGCCGACGTTGCCCTTCAACGGGGGCGAAGGACTGACTTCAACCCCCCCTCCCCTGTATCTGTACATCAGGCCGCGATCTCCACCGAGCAGACGGTTGTAGGGGAGAAGGAGAGGAAGCGAGGGACGGAAGGAAGGAGGAAAAATAGAAGCAACACACAACAACGCATTCAAACGTAATGGCCACAAGGTGAGTGGAGGAAGTGGGGGTGACCCCCCCCTCCTCCACTCTTTATTTTTCTCGATTCTTTTGTAGAAAAAATGTGTGTGTGTGTGTGGGGGGTTGGGGGGGGAGGGTAGGGGGGGTGATGGAGGTGGAGTAATGGCCGGCCTTCTGACAGCGGCGAAAGCGATGGGAGGCTAGAGGCGAAGAGAAGGGGGGCGGAGCCGGTCGGGGGGGGAGGGGAGGGGGAGGAAACCGGCGCCTCGGCCGACCATTCAGGTGCCGGCGCTGTAAGAAAAAAAAAAAAAAAGATAAAACCCTGGTTGGAAGATGGAGATAATTCTAATTAGAAGTGACCGTGCGTGCCAGTGATCCATGCAGACTATTAGTGTTGTCACGAAACACTGCGGACGCCACTGAGCATGCTCCGTGGGCCGGGGCGGCCCCCGCCTCGCCCGGGCTGTTTCGGCGAATGGAAGGTCACGTCGCAGCAGCGAGCGCTCCCTCAGCACGCTCCGGGTTGCCTGGGTTCCGCACGCGATCTTCACTCGGGGGCGGGGGTGGGAGCAAGCGCTAGGTCACGGCTCTTCTTTTTTTTTTTTTTTTTTTTTCTGCGATGTTTGTTTGACAATACGGCGCCGTAGCTTTGCTGCGACTTAAAGGCAGACGCCCTCGGAAGAAAAAAAAGGCCGCCGAGGGCACCGGCTTTCGCTGGAGGTGAATTTCCCCCCCCCCTTCCCCAAATAAAACGGCAGCCCGAATGCGAAAAGTGGGCGTGTCGAACGTCCGGCGGGACGAAACTGATCAACTGTCAAAAGCGCTCCTCTGTGATGCAAACGCACTTTGACCTTTTGGGAAAGACGACGTTTTTGTTGATTCTGCACTGGCCCTTTAGCGCTAGCGTTAGCATTAGCATTCAGGCCAAGGGAATGAGCCACTTCAAATGGCGGCGCCAGTGAACGTGAAGACCGAGAGGTCAAAGATTAAATGATTTGATGACTTAATTGGAGGTTAAATTAAAGCGCTTGAACATAATCTTCAAAATTAAGAGAGATTTGAGGTATTAAATCTGGAGATTTAGGAAGTTTGCAAACATTACGAGAAAATTTGCTAACCACTTAAAAATACTTTTTTGTAATTATATTATTTTTGTTACATGGTAATATAGTACAACGTAGAACATAATATATGTTTCATGTTGATTTAAAGACGTTTATATATATTGCAGGTCAGAGTCATTCACATAAAATAATAATCTTATTATTATTTGGAGCCGGTCTTTACAGGGTTAAAGTGTGTGTGTGTGTGTGTGTGCGTGTGTGTGTGTGTGGACGTGGGGGGTTGGTGTTGTTCTACATTGCTTCTATTTTTTTCCCTTGGAACATTTGTATTTGTTATAAGTCCAGCCAACATCCTTATTTGACAGAAAGATTTTTATTTCTGAATATTTATTTATAAAATGCTTGTTTCAGAGCTTAATGAATGAATTGACTTTAAATGAATGTATTTGAACATTTATTTCTTCAACAAAATTCCATTGTCCTATACTTTATATACATGTATGAATGTCATTTTCTTCTTAAATATGATTATGATATGATTTTCACATAAAAAAATGCATTTTTGCAGCACATTTTTAAAAATGTCATACCAGGTGTTTTTATTTTAAGAAGGAGCAATGATAAGGAGCTTCAGCAGTAAATACATTGTACTTATTATTCTTTTTTGGCACTAAAACACAATAATTTAATTATATATCAAATACCGTAAGATCTGCAGTTTGAAATGATTCATTATTTTTGTTAAAATTACCGTATTTCTGCCCCCGATCATCAGACAATTCAATTATTTAATAAAATATCACTATAAAATATGTTTAATTTCATTCTTAGATTTTTTTAGGCCTTCATTGTGGCCTGAACACAAACACGATTTAATGTGCATTTGAGAGAATAACCCCTTACTGATCTGGATTATTTTTTACTTATTTAATTATTAACAAAATAAAATGTAAAGAATACACTTTTAACTTTCCGGTAAAAATCAGTTTATTATCCCTAAGCAGCGTAGTTTCACCCACTGAAGAAGCAGGAAATAAAACACACTCAAACCAACATGATTCATGGAAATTCTCATTACAGGACGAAAAGGTTGAAATTAGCATTTTACGCAAATATTATGGATTTGGGAGTTTGTGCATTTTTAAAAAGTCAATACAAGTTGTCAGACTTTCTTCTCTAAAGCCTTCGACATATTTCATCAACCAAACGACATCTGAGCAAGATGAAATTACAGAGGCTTTCCTTTTTAACTTTGCCATTAATTTACCGATAAATTCAACAAATAAACTTGCACGTTGTAGAAGTTTTACAAACTGCTCCATAAAAGTGGGTCCATAAACGTTCCCTCCTTCAGGAAACTCCCACAACGAGCTGCTTCCGTCCAAACGTCCCACAGCAGGAAGTCGCGTCTCCATTGAGAGAATAACAGCGTGAGGGCTGCAGCTGGACTAAATGTCCTTCTTTACGTCAGTAGCTGTTTTCTCTTTTTATTCCCAGAGGATCCTTTGAGTGAAGCCTTCTGGAGCCCCAGAGATGCCGTTTGACTAAAAAACATCAAACAACTTTTTCAATTTGAAACTTTTGTTTTTAAATTTTTCTCAACATTTTGAAAAATGGGAACGCAGAGCTTTAACAAGTGAGAAAAGTCCACTCGGCCCCATTTAACACCTTGAATCCAAGCGTTGCTGCACATGTAAACGATACAAAGCATCTTGTCCCTTGTTCATTTCATCCTTTGTTCATTCTGAGACGCACACAAAGTGGAACCATCGATCCTGCTTTACGAGGAACTCCTCTAAGACCAAAGTATTGAAAAACCCACACGGATGCTCATTTAAGAACTCATTCCATGTGATGCCAAACAACCGGCAGGAGACGGAAGGTATTTTCGGTGTCACGTCGAGCGTACTCTTCCTCGTTGGTGTTACTCATCCGGCAGCCTGCGGTCTGTTACCCTCAAGTAGATTTAAGGGAGCAGACGTTGGATGATGCTGATGTCAGCTGATGGGAGACTTTATTCATCGCAGAGGGAAAAGGATGCAACGACACAAATAACCCCCCCCAAAAAATAGGAGCTATAGAAGGCATAAATGTGACAAGATAAGACGTTTAAAACTGTATGCATGAGTCTGCTGAAGGACCTTTCCCATCATGCCGTTGGTTCTGGTTTGAAGAAGCTGTGTGATTCATTGTTGCGGCAACTTTCGTTTCCGAAGCTCTTCTTTCAGAGGGTTTCTGAACATTTCCACCTCGCCCAGAATGAACCGCGATGAAATAAAGAACGTTTCCCTCGTGAAAACATCCGCAGCGACGGGAAAGTGACGCTTTTTTCCTTCAGTGAAGCTTCGGCACAAAAAGAGGAACAAAAGAATGAATAAAAAGAGGAATAAAAGGATAAATAAAAAAAGAGCAATATGTAGATTCAGAACAAGTGTGTCTGCTCTGTGTCACATCTTTTTTAATACACCATAATGTTGTAAACTTTTATCACTGGAAAACTAATTGTGATTCATTTAGGTAGATGTGTCAACATCGGTTCATTGTTTTTTAATCCATTTAATCTCTAACTTTACATTTTAAGTACATCGAAAACACGAAGCAGCTGTAAATATACAATCACAGTAAAATACTGTAAAACACACTGAAGCTTCCCGACAACGAGAGAACAGGAGCACGTTCACAAAATAACAAAATAATAACAAAGTCATGTTTTGTGCCCAGATTGTGAAATTGTGTGAGTTTAAAGTCTGAGAAATGAGGTAAATATTAAATTATCGTAGGGAGTTATCTGCAGGATTGAGACCCTTAGAGCAGTAATAACTGAACAAAGCTGTTTTTAAACTCTCAAGCCTACAAATGCAGAAATAATGAAACATTTGTTATACTCGTACATTTCAATTCGCTGTTTAATGACAGTTTCAAACGTTAATCCGTATTTAATGTTCCAAAGAATGGAACTTTGCAGCAGTTTGGTCTCATTTCGGGGACAGAAAGCTTCAGGCTTTGCTCTAATGAAGCCCCGAGGGTTTTTAACCGGGCCGTGCAGGCCGGGATTAGCTGAGTGGAAGTCGGTGCTAATGACCAGTGAGGGACTTTGTGTAGCAGCTGGGGGAGGGAGGGAATGGGGTGGGGCGGGGGGGTCACTCTGTACACTTCAGCTCTGCAGCAGATTAGATGCCACTTAACACTGAGGATAAAAGGACGCCGACGGGAATAACCCTCCACCCTGAAAAAAAAAAAAAAAAACCTTGCGTCTTACTCCTCGCCTCCTGAAAAGTTGAAGGGCCCCACGATGAGCCGCCTGATGTTGCTTCTCTTTATCTCCAGAAAGTCCTTCTGCTGCGTCTGGAAACTTGATCAGGAGGCAAATCCACTTATATTTGCAAAGTTCGCAAAAGAACCGGAGCCTGTGAAGTGAGTCCTGTAGCGGCCGCATTGTCCCACTGGGACAGGATGGATGGATGAGGGCGAGCAGGGCGTTGTCTTTGAACCGCATTTCCTTCTTAGAGCAGGTGGACGCTGCGTTGACCTCTGCTGTGTTGACCTCTGCTGTGTTGAGGGGGCCCCTTTGTGCGCCTGACCACAAAGAGTCCCACGTGAAGACGTTGCTTCCAACTGGAAGAACAACTAAACGGGTGTTTGTTTCCGCATCGTTTTCACACGTTGGAGGAAAAGTGAGGAGAGCGAAACGGGGATGAAATGTCCCAGAGAGAAAATAGTTCCCGTGAGTCTTGAGTTGACAAGACAAATGTATTTTAATCCGTCATCTCTTAGATGAACTAAGTGAGTCCAAACTCTCTTTTCCTTGTTGGAAGTACTTCCTCCTGTTTTTATTACCACAAAGTACTTTTTTGATTTCTTACTGAAGGGGCTCAATTCAATAAGAGCAAATTCATTGCCCCCAAAGGGCTCTCAGCGTAGCGACGTGTGCTAACGGGAGCTAACAGTGAGCTAACAGTGAGCTAACAGTGAGCTAACAGTGAGCTAACAGTGAGCTAACAGTGAAACGCTGCGTTTCCAAAGTGACTGTGAATCACCTGCATGCGACACGTTTGACCTTTGACACAAGGAGCCGTGCCCCACTGCCCAAAGGAAGCCCAGGTTACCAGAGGGAGGGGGGTCACTGACAACCACCTGAACATCTTGAGTCTCGAACGCCGCCATTGTGGAGCGAAGCGAAGCCCCTCGTTTTACTTTTGCTCTCCGCGTCCCATCGAGAAAAAACCCCCCACATAAATCATGCGAGTGTTGTTGAGCCCGAGCCCGGATCTCTGCCACGCCGTTGGTGCGTGCGTCGCTCCCCGAGCTCCTTTCTGGCGGCCCGCTGAGGCGTGAACGGCGCGGCGTCGAGGAAGCAGCAGAGAGCATGTCTGCAGGCAGCGTGTTTTGATCTCTGAAATCATCCCCATCAAAGAGATTACGGGGCGGAAATACCTGACGTGATGGCGGACAAAAGAGGGCCCGAGAGGGGACGCGATGTGTGTGTGTGTGTGTGTGTGGCTCTGGTGCATGAGTGGGGGGAAACTTGAATGATGAATGATGTTTGTGTTCGGAGGAGCTGGATGGATCGGAGCACGGCTCCGGCAGCTGTTGTTGTGTCCCGTGGTTGCGTCCCCACGTCCCACGTGAGGCCGCAACGCCGTTTCGCCGACGTTCGATTTGAAAAGTTCATTTTCAATAAGCGAAATTTGCCTTGTTTTCCCCCGACTCGGCTCGCCGGGCCGCTTACACCGTCACTAAAAAAAAACCTGCGACGCCGTCTTCAACCGGGGGGAGGCTCGCTGCTTCGTTTCAGCGGTAACACGAATCCGGGGTTGAGTCACATTTTTAAAACGTGGCTTTATTAAAAAGGTACGGGATGGTTACTTTTAGCCCTCTTATCATCATTTAGTCTGTTTCTGCTTTTGGTTTTTATCAAACTGACTTTTCCTCCACAGTGAAGCTGTTTTTTTTTGGGCAGGCTTATTATATAAATACATGTTTGCATTTCTTTTTTTAAAAGGGGATGGAAACACATCAGTGGAGTTCCTCAATGGTTCAGCTGTGAATGTCACACAGTACGTAACATTCTCGTTTGAAGGGTCGTGAACTGAAGACCAACTCATCCGAGTGATCGTTATCTATTCTATACACAACTATTCCTCTTTCTGTTAAATGACTCTGTGATGACCCCAAAAGGCTTGGTTTTGACCCAATAGGTTTATGAAAAAGGTTGTGTAGGAAGTTAAGATTGTACGATTTATATTGTTTTAGGCTGAATGATCCCTTAAAGATGTCACATCAGTTCAGCCAACCAAACAATGAGAGGAGAATATCAGTTGATCCCTGAATAGATGCTTTTTCTTGTCGATATTAGCCTCATTAGATTAGATTGTTGAGAATGAAGAGGATTTGGAGCATTTCAGGATTTGTGTGTTTTTTTTTAAATGTTTCAACTCTGGCTGAACTTTAAAATCCCTTTGGAGCTTCCTGTTGAATTAGTAGAAATGTCAAGATGCCGTGACCTCTGACCCCAAGCTTCCTTTTCATTGGTTTTGAGGTTTTTTTTGTGTGTCTTCTACAAAGTATCTTGATTTGGAAGTCGATAAAAACAAATACCATAATAAAATATTAAAGATATGCATTCATCGTCTTTATGAGAAGCCTTAAGAAATAGTTAACCACATCTTTCCGTCCTACTTATCGAAGTCTTAGCCTACGAGGAAAGAATATCATCTCCTGTGGCCTCACGTATTTACATGCAGTTCTACAGAAAATAAGGAGGAAGCAGTTTGAAGTTTTTTTTGTTTTGTTTCTTTTTATATTCTTTGCAACAAAGTATTCCTAAACTGATCTTGTTGTGCTTTTCCTTTACGATGATCGTGTTGGGGGCGGGGCTTCGGACCCGCGACGCCACCCTTCTTCGTTCTCCGACTCTTGTCTCTTTTAACACTAATGGTGCGTGTGAATGCAACGGGGCTTTTGGTGTATTTGAGCCATGGGGGTCGCGAACGCCTTCGTTCAGACGTAATCTCTCCGGTATGAGGGCCGTTTGTCTCTGGGTCCGATCGGGTTACACAGCAGCGCGTTCGCTCACCTTCAGCCCAACTGAACCGCTGCTAACGTTGGTTAACGTCCAGAGTGCGACGCTCTACGGAAGAGTTTCTAAAGTGAAGACACTCAGGAGTTGCCATGTTAAGCTCTAGGACCCTTTTTCCCGGGCCCGTCGGGCCTCAGTCTGCATGTTACATGTCACATTTGCACCAGAAAGGCAGACCTTGAATCACCTTTGTCTCTCTTTTTCAAACCACACGGCTACAGAAGGTCCACTCCAGCTACGTCCGTCCACCGGTCCACTGGAACTGACCCTAACCCCGCTTCAGATTTCTGGATCCACGCACACGCATGACAGCCGACGGGCAAGGAGGTCAAAGGTCAGGGTGCATCTTTTATTCACCAGTTTCGGCGTCTCGGGAGGACGTGAGTCTTTGCGACTGATTTGATTGTGAGACGGATTATTGTCAATGAATCAGCTGTTCTGTCTTACAGAAGCAGAAGGAAGTTCTCCGATCTGTGTGCTTGCTCGGGGGGGGAGTTTGGGGGGGGGGTGTTGAATCTGTATAATTTCATATCCACCGTGCAGACGTGGTCAGTTTTGGCTCAGGCCCCCTGCCGCTGTCTGTTAGCTGATTTAACAGAAACACTACGGCCACGTTTCAGTGCACCATCGGATTTAAACATGACGGCGTGTATTGTGCGAAAAGGAAAGTGTAGTTCAACTTGAGCCCGGCAGTCAGTAAGAGTCCATCAGCTTCTTGACATCTACATCCTGTCCGGTTTCCAGCTGGTCCGTCCTGAAGGGGTTTAACAGGAGAGCGCTGTGTGTGTGTGTGTGTGTGTGTGTAAGTGTGCGCGCTGACAGAGTGTAAAAGTGAGTTCCTGCAGGGGACAGACGGCCCAAACGCTCAATCTCCGTCACTTATCGGTCCTGCAGGGCTCAACATGTCGTCACTGTCAAAGAGAAACGCAGGACTCCGGTCTGCTGATTCACATCTTCTGCTTCCAGAAGCCCTTCTAGTCCTCTGGTGTGTTTCTTCTGTGGTGCATTAAGTGGGTAAATTGCAATAAGTACGTGGCTATGTCCATTTTCTGCTACTTTTTATGTCCAGATCACTCTCGGAGAGAAATATTGTACCTCTGGTACATCTACACATAGTATTTTAAATGAGCTCCATCTTTACCAGCAGCAACATTAAAGGAATGGATCATCAATGCATCAGTGGTTGTAATAAAATAATATGTGTTCATGTGAAATGGTTGGTTGGTTTAAACAAAATGTACAACCCATCACAGACGTTGCTCTCTTTATAGATTCATCCCAGTTTTTGGGGCCATTCTTAATTGTTACCTTCACTGGTTTTAATTCCTTTGACAAAATGAAACACATAACTTCATTTCTAACTATTCACTAAAGCCTTCCAGTGTTTTGAGGAACAGCATTGAAATGATCAGGTGACCTGTCACTTAATAAAACGAATAAACTAGGAATCAATTCAACTACTTCCAGTATTTTTGTATCGTTGTAAACTCAAAATATTTTGCCCCGTTCGTTTGATAAAGCATCGTAGAAGGCATTTAGATATTTCAGAAGGTTGTCTGCGGTGGGAGTGACATCACTGGGGCACGAAACCACGTCACCACGCCCCCCCCCGCCCCACCCACCCCCTCCCTCTTCTGGGCCCCGCCCCTGTGGGCCCGCCCCAGCTGCCTTAGTGGGCTGAATGGTTACGCTGACCTAAATTCTCCCCCCCCCCCCCGAGCGAGTCCTCTTAAAGCTGCAGAGACAGACTGAGGGACTGAGACTGATGCAGGCCGAGACCACGAGAAAAGACGGGTGGACGAGCAGGGACACGGACGGCGACTGAGATGAGAGCAGGGACTGAGGGACAGAAAAAGACAGACCGGACAGAGCCCCGGACAAAGACGAAGGTCTGACCGACAGGGGCTGGGACACACAGAGACAGATACACACTGACAGGGGATGAGAGACAGACCGATGGACAGGCAGAGAAGACTCAGAGACAGCGATGAGAACGAAGACAGACTGGACAGAGGCTGACAGCATTGAGACAAAGACAGAAGCTGACAGGCAGAGACTGACAGGGGCTGAGAGACAGACAGATGGAAAAGCACAGACAGAACTGGAGACAGACATGAGAACAGACAGGGAAGGGGACGGAGAGACAGAGAGAGACAGTGACAGACACAGACAGGGACAAGAACAGAGACAGAAAAACAAAAGGACAGACCAGCAGAGACGAGAGAGACTGAGAGCCAGAGACAGACAAACACACAGAGATAAGAGACACCATTACTGTGACAAGTCTTTGACTCTCTGTGTTTTAAAACTAATCACTGCAGTATTTTTGGAATAACTTTTTGGGCAGATGATGAAACATGTCTGAGACGACCGGGGCTTAAAATGATGGATCTTGATTTTATTTTTATTTATTTTTCATTATAATACTTGGGCTGCTTTATAAGTAAAGTATTTTAAATCCTTAAATCAAACAATATAAATCACATTGACAGATCTCTATTGAATGGACCATTCGTGTCTGTATTGTAACTCCAGTATATTTACCACCATTGAAGGACTTCAAAAGGAATATAAAATGTGTATTGTAATGGATAACTATGGTCTAAATGGTATAATTATATAACATTTACAACACTTCATTGTATTAAATGTTGTCTCACTGAGACCTGAAACTGCCTCCACATAACTTATTATAAGAGTATTACACAAAGCAAAACAATAAAGAAATGAATGATGATTTTGGTAATATTACGCCCCAAAATAGGGAGAGAAAACGCTGCTGAAAGTCAGATAATGAAGTCTGAAGAGAAGGAGGCCTCTGAATATCTTATAAAATATAATAATGTGACACTTTACCAAACTGACGTCATATTAACGACTGAAAAATCCAAAGTTATGAAAAGATAACACATTAGAGCCATTCTGGCCCTCCTGCTAAAACATTTAAATAATCTTAGTTTTGTATTAAGGGAAACTAAAGAGTCAAAAATGCAACAAAGATGAACCTTTTTAGATAAATCTTCCTCCGCTTAACAAACCAAATCCAACTAAGAGTCCTCATGAAATGAAAAAGTCAATTAATTCCTGATGCTATTGTTTTTTTAATCAAAGCACTGCATAAAATATGCTGACTATATATTTACCGGCAATGAAAGTCCTTTTTAAAAGTCTTCTGTAATGAAGGAACATTTAATAAAGTAACATTGTAAGTAATTCAAAGGGTTCAATTAAACCAAATCCACACACCCTTCAGGATAATATATTTAAAAAAATGCAAACAATAAACAAAATGCCAAAAAAAGTCTATTAATCAGAAAGAAATAAGTTAAATGAATTATCAAGACTTGGAGGAGAAATTGGTTCTGGTTCGCTAAATGTAATTGTTGTTATTTAGAAGAATAGAAAGTAATTATCAGTATTTTCAGGTTTTCATTCCTCTTCACATCATCAGGCAGAAACTCTGCGTCGGGTTTATCATCCTTTTTAATCAAGTTTAGTTTCTCTGAAAAACAAACAAATGGACAGACAGCAACGGAAACAAACGGTACAGACTTTGTACAAGTGAACACTAACAACACAAGTGCAAAAAAAGAAGGAAAACGTAAACCTTTTTTTTTTTTTTTACAAACCCCAAAATGAAAAACAGTGACATGGTGCAAATTCAAAAAAACGTCAACCTGGATCAGTTTGCGTCGGTTTTTATTCTTCTGCAATTTCTTAATACTATAATTCAATATTTAAATAGGATGCTTTTTGTGCTTTTTAATTTTGCCCCCCCTCCCCCCCCAAAAAAGTTTTTCTGTGCCTACCAGTATGCAAAAAGTGTGTGTGTGTGTGTGTGTGTGTGTGTGTGTGTGTGTGTCAAGGTCAGCCTCTGTTTGGGCTTCAGGAGGCTTTCATGTTGGTCAGAGGTTACATGAGGATTTTCTGCCTTTCACTGTAAAAAAATAGCTAATAAAATGGGCAGAAAGCAGCTTTTCGTGCTTCAGCTGTTCTGAAAATCAACAGAAACATTCACAAGGAGACATTTTGAAAAAACTCAACATTGAAATCAATTAGAACTAAATCCAACATGCGGGTTGTTTACGGTCCACAGATTATGTTTATTTATGCAATAAAAGGCCCCAAACTGAAATAATAATCAATTTATTTAACAGTGCAGTTTAATATTATTGACAGTAGTGACCAGTGAACTTAAACTTATAATAAGTATAATAGTTCACATAAAAATGTCCTCTTTGCATTATTTTTTTTAAATATTGACATTTTATTGAGGAACAGGCATCACAAGCAACCTTTTTCTTTAGGAATCAACCTCATGTGCAGCATCGTGTTCCGTACCGGACCTTCTGTTTGCTTTTATTCTTCGCAATGGGAACATATATTCGATCCGGCTGGTTTTTCAGAACTCACTGACCTGAGATCTGTGGACGGAGCGTTCAATAACGCAGTGATCAATGATCTGATAGTCAAACGCTGCTCATTCGCTGTGCTTATGTAAAAAAAAAATGCAACTCTACAAGTTAGAATCCTTATTGTTATTATTTCACTAGTTTGTGTCATGTAATTCATGTAAATACTGATTAACTTCCACCAAATAATAATTGCATTGAATTATTGGGGGCAAAAAGTCAGTTTGAGCCCATAAAAAGAAAAAAAAAGAAATTCAAATTTTCCACAGGAACATGACTGAAGTAAATAGCTCCCAAATAAAAGGTATAATGCATATAATATTTAGTACATTTTACGTTAATTTAGGTCCTAAAATCAACCAGAAATCTTGCAACAACAAAAAAGGTTAAAATTAAGTTTGAATAAGGAAAATAAACAAAATGAGACAAAGAATTATGTTTTTTTCAACGTTTCCCCTTTAACACCGTCTTGTCTTTTCACTAAATAACCCCCCCCCCCCTACGGAAGTCAGCTGATGCAGGTTTCCGGACGCCATTGAAGCCCGAGTGGTGTTTGTTGGATTATTTCGGAATATTGTGGCAGGAGGCTTGAAAAGCTCGTGACTCCCAGTGTGCTGATTTGCATTTAAATAAGTTGATGGACTTATTTTCCTCTGCTTCAAGAGACCCTCAAAAACATTAATGTCCAATTGCATTCAAATGAAATGAAGCTTAAACTGAAGTCACCTGAGGTGGAAGTCTATGAGAAGCTCATAAAGAACCAACATGTTATCGATCTAGTACTTCCACAGTCAACAACGAGTCAGAATCATTCATGTTTACATTTTTTTAAGTTACTATTTTTTCGCCTGACAACCGTATAAGTGTGCGTGTGTGTGTGTGTGTGTGTGTGTGTGTGTGTGTGTGTGTGTGTGTGTGTGTGTGTGTGTGTGAGCCGCTCCGTGTCTGTTCTGAGACGTCCATCGGTCACTTTAAAAATGTCCCCGGAAACAGCAGCAGGTCAGCTGGTCGTTCAAAATGGAACAGGGCTAAATTGTAGTTTTTTTTGCTATTTTATTTTTTATTAATGAAATAGTTTGTACAGCGGCCCTGAGTGCACATGCGCAGGAGCGTTTACGCTCATTCGGGCCTGCGCGCACACACACACACACAGGCTTGATCAAACCAAGAAAGACTGCTGAAGTGAAGAGGACAATCTGGGATTTGATGATGAACGGAAAACATACAAAAACATCCTCGTGTTACTGCCGCGTTGTTTTGCATAATTTTACATGTGAAGAGTATTATTCCTAAAACATTTATATCCAATTAGATTTCTAAAAACTAGTGAGGATATTAGCATGACTGGATCCCTGCTGTATTGGAGAGTGCGTTTTATTTTTAGTTTATTTTTATTTTGGAAGGAAACTCTTCACATTCAGCATCTATCCACTGGATTATTATTATTATTGTTATTATTGTTATTATTGTGAGGCCTGCCCGGGGTCAAACCTGAGTAGAGATATGATTTGTAGGCTTATGTTTCCTCTGAAAACCCCTGATTGTTTCTGCTGATTTTAAGGCTCAAGTTATTCATTGTTTGCTTATTCAAAGGTTTCTTTTCCTAAAAAAAAAGTGAAATGAAAAATTGGGATTGTCTTTGTTTCTCCTTGATTGTCTCAAATTTCATAAATAGTTATTGACCATGTATGTCTTGTTTCCCCCCCCCCCCCCCTTTTCCTCAACACTGATAAGTATACACTGACAAATAGAATTTAAATACATTGAACAATAAATACAAAACATAAATAAAAGACTCAAACAAAGTACTGAAAATCTTTGTACAAGATATAAATAGCTTGAAATATACTTAAAGCGTTACCTTTGGCAAGTCTAGTTTACAGTTGTACAACTCGCGGGTAACAAAAGTTTGTCCCTTTTTTTCAAACAATTTCGAAAAGAATCCTTAAAAATAAACCCCTTACTCTTCGGGGTGAAATATGGCCAAAAAAAAAGGTTCACTTCATATATATCTTTTGCGTTCAATCATTGATATTTACCACTTATTATTTGCCCTTAACATGACGTCTTTTGTGCGCCATCCACTGTTTAGTGATGGAGATAGGAGGGAAGGGGAAGAAAGAGGTGGGGGGGGGGGTCAGTTTAGGAAAGCGTTTGGAGTTACCCTCTTTTGATGGGAAAGCACCCCGGGGAACCCCGCGGACATGCCCGGGGAGAAGGCCGACAGGGAGCTGTTTCTCAGGGAGTCCGACAGCAGGGACTGCGGCGAGCTGCTGGTCGCCAAGCTGCCAAAACCCTGCGCGCTCTGCTGGAGGTGCGACGGGTGAGGAGGCGCTCCTCCTCCCGGCTGCCCCGGGGCCGACGCATGTTGGGTCCCCGAGACATAATAGCCCCCGCTCTGTCCGGAGAGCAGCCCGACCGGCGACGTGCTCATCCCGTAACCGTTCGTCAAACCCAGCGCCCCGGCGGCCGACCCGCCGAGGATGGAGCGCCCCAGGTCCCCGTTGCTCAGCGGCTCCACCCCGGGCAACAGAGAACCGTAGCCGGCCGCCTGGTTCAAAAAGCCGGGCGAGGATCCGTTGTAGTGCGGGTGGTGGTGGTGGTGGTGGTGCAGGGACAGAAAGGGGGAGATCTGCCAGTAGAGCGGGTTGTTCGCCCGCTCGTTAATCCCCAAGCCGAGAGGAGCGAAGCGCAGCCCGCGCTTCATGGCGAGCTTTCCCCGGGAGGTGGCGGAGCGCCGGCGGAGCTTCCCGGTCGTCCCCCCGATGAACACGTCGTCGCTGCTGGGGTCCAGCATCCAGTAGTTCCCCTTGCCCGGGTCGTCGTAGTGCCTCGGCACCTTCACGAAGCACTTATTGAGGCTCAGGTTGTGCCGGATGGAGTTCTGCCAGCCCTGCTTGTGTTCCCGGTAATACGGGAAGTTCTTCATGATGAACTCGTAGATGCCGTTCAGCGTGAGCCGCTTCTCGGGGCTCTGCCGGATGGCCATCATGATCAGGGCGTTGTAGCTGAACGGAGGTTTGTCGTATTTCCCGTTTTTCCCGCTGCTATTGCCGTTAGTGTTCTGCTCCGGGGTGGCCTTGGCGCCCTCCTCCTCCTCCTCCCCATCTCCCCCCTGCTCCTCCTTGGCCGGCTTCTCTGGGTCCAAACCCGGAGCCGTGGAGTCCACCTCCGGCGGGTCCAGGGACTTCTCCGAGTCGCTGCCCGGGGTAGGAGAGAAGGTCCCTGGGACGCAAACGACCGCTGCGGCGGCGGCGGCGACGACGTAGTCCGGTCTGTCGCACTTTGACGGAAGCAGGAGGCTCTTGATACTGAAGGAGGAGGACCGGTGGACGGTCGGCGGGTCTTTTACATCCTCCATGCCCGGTGGCGGGTCTCCCGAAAACGTGGAATAAATAATAGCAATTTAAAAAAAAAGAATAACAACAACAACAGCAACTCCAAGCTCGTCCACCTCCGTTATCCGGGCTGGAAACGAAAGAGAGACAGAGAGGAGAGAGAAAGCAGGGTCAGGATGAGAGATGCATGGATGGACGAGTGGAGAGAGGGAGAATAGAGCGGAGAGAGGGAGGGGGAGAGAGCGGGAGAGAGAGGGAGAGCGCGTGGCCTCTCGATGTAGAGAAATTAGTAATTAAGGAGGTTCCGACTCGCAGTTACATCACGGAGAGGAGGAGCTCCTTCAACTTGCTGCTTTTATTAACAAATCCTCTTTTCTGTCTCTTCCTCTCCGTCCTTCCGTCTCCAAAGTGAGACTCCTCCGACCTTTGGTGTCATTTGTATCTGCTTCTCTTTAAGCCGTCTCTTTCGGTATTTACGCGCGCGCGCACCTCGACCTAAAGTCGTTCATGTGACCGGGCCGTGCGTGGCGTACCCTTCCTCTCCGCGCACGTGTGCACAAAATCCCATTCCGAGATCGTGCGTAAAAAGCGCACGTCTGTGCGCGCGGGCCTGTGCGCGTGCGTAAAAGGCTCAGGGACTCCGCGCGGCTTTGTTTTCTCAACGACGATAACAGTTTGAGTTCATGTCGGCAAACACAGGCGCGCACGGTCTGTGTGCGCTCATGTGTGTGTTCTGGGGGAGAGAGGAGGAGGAGGAGGAGGAGGAGAAGGAGGCGGAGGAGGAGGCGGGGTGACGCACCGAGCGCGCCGCTATCGTGTACTCATAACAATCATTCTGGAATCACACGCGCACACAAACACACACACAGACACACACCCGGAGGCGGCCGGTTTGGACGCTGTAACCAGAGTGCCCCCCTTCGGTAGCAGTCGGTACTGCAGTCCACGGCGGCCTCTGTGTAATCAAACTGTAACATATTGGGGGGTTTATATTATAAACCCGCGTGTTCTTCTGAATGTGACTTAATAAAAATGTTTTTAGAGCATGATTCATTTTCTTGGTCCAGATCTTAAGGGAAGCTTAATCATGTTCAAACTGAGTCAAATCCTAAAGAGGTTTTATTGTTGCCATTGAAGATACTGGAGTCGTGTCCTTTTACAGTAGAACTCAAATTAAACTGGTCTTCATACAAAACTGCAAGTTAAATAAAAAATAAAAAACTTTAAACCTCTTCAAATCAAATATTTCATTTTCTCTGGAGGCCTCTGACGGTACGAATGCATGTCCTCATTCAGAGGACGTTCAGGGGAGAGAGACTTCGGTCCGAAGCTGGTCACATGTTTGGTCCTGCTGAAGGGTGAATGGGCTGTACTCGTCCGTCCGTCCCCCCCCCCCCCCTCCCCCCCACCCGATGACAGGGTGCCACCTGCAGTAACTGACATCCGCTCCATTCACACACACCTCGGGGGGGTTTAAGCGCCTCACCCCGAGGACACACGGCGGCGTGCAGATTAGCGGGGGGGGGGGGGGGGGGGGGGGAGCGGTCCACTCTCCACTCAGCCCGCATTCAGGTTTGTGGTTTTTGTCCCCGAATTGGAGCGAATGGCTCGGAGGCGGGGTCAAAGGGCGACTCCGGGCAAACTTGCTGTAATTGCCTTTTTCTTTTTCTTGATCGGGAAAATTATTGAGGTTGAAAACCAGTTGAATCCCATTTAGTGGAAACAGTCGCTTTGGGGGGGGGGTTTGGGAGCGAGCAGCATTTTACATTCGCCGACACGCACTGAGCTCTGTGATCGTTTGTTTACAGTCACCACAGATTTTGTATGACAACAGAGCTGCAATCCAGATTACCCCCCCCCCCCCTCCACACACACACACACAATCAGCCCCCCGGCCCACCCACACACACACACACCGCTCTTCCTCCTCCAATCTGCCATATTAAATCTCTGCTGTGTTTATGTACCAGATGGTGCTTCTGTTTACCTGAATCTGAACCTCCAACAAAGGGCTGTTTGGGCTGCGAACACCAACACACACACACACACACACCAGGGTACATTGGGACATTTCTCCTGACTGGTGAGGGATTATTGATGACATTTCACATGCTCTCACTTGCAGTTTTAATATCCAAAATGACGAGGTTTAGATAATCTGGATGAACTGGGTTAATGTTATTAGCACTCGGGAATGACGTTAGTAATCCGTCAGAACGTTTTAACCACGGGCCTCATGACGGACACCGAGCCCGGGGACACAACTTTTTCACTTGGAGACCTCGTCGCCTGATGGGACCAGTGTGTTTTTTTAAAATGAAACCACTACCGTCACTATCATCTGATGACATGTTTCGTCTGCGGCTCGGCGAGGCCGAACTTTTAACCCCAGCTGACCTGGGCCCAAACATCCCAACGTTTAGCATGTCTGCAACCTTAGCTTAGCATGTTTACACGCTAACACGGGCCGAGGTCATCGGTTGTTTCGGCCTCCAAAATCTGAAGATGATGCGATTTCCGTTGTTGCGTCGCTGCTGGTGGACAGATCTCTGCGGCTTTGGAGCTACACAAACTTGTCACGGCGGCGGGTTTAACGGGTGAAAGCTCCTCGGTCAGACGGTTTCGGTGTCGCCGTCAGTTTTTCCGCTGGCCGAGACGACCACCAGCTGCACAGATTACACAAGTGTTGCCAAAACAGCCAAAGTATTCGTGAGCAGCTTTTAGGAGTTAGATGATCAGGAGTCTGGTCTCACAAAACATGACCTTGGCTGCATTCTGAATCAACCTTTTCTCCATTATTCCCTTCTACTTCACAGGGGCAAGTCTAGGATTTGCGTGGCCTTAGTTTGGGGACCACTGACCTAAAAGGTCGGACCTTTCATCGATTCCACCCGCTGCGTCCGTTCACTCTGATGAAGTTCAGTTTTTTCCGGATTGCTCATTCAATAAGGCACCTTAAAAACCAGTCCTTAGGCGCGTGCGCGGCGTCGATAGGTCATGGAACCTGCACGCTAAACAGAGCTTTCACAGGCACCCACGCGCATATGTGCAGCGAGGGCTCGGCGTGTGAGCGCAGCTAACTGGGAAGAGCGAGGCATTGACACTTGAAGGATTACAGAGTCGGGTTCCCCACCGACACCAGCTGCTTCTTACATTCTTCGGAGCCTGGATATGTTTTGTCAGATCCGCCAACAAACCGCACGCACATTACTTTAAACAGTTGTTTAAAGAAACCATTTTGTGATACTTCCATTGAGTTCCTGCTCCTCACTGACTGCTCACTCGCTGCCATCGAGCCGTTTGGGACGGCAGGGATGAAACAACTGAATTAACCACTTCATTCGGGTTTTATTTTGGGCGAGATTATATGAGGGGTATTATGCTAACTTTGCACCAAGGGCTTTTGTGCATTTTACATTAAACAGCTTAAACAGCCAGCAGAACTGCGTGTTTTCGAGCTTGAATCGCGTGTCGCGGCTGAGGGAAAAGCGTCCACTTTTATCCAAGTTACATCAGATCTCAAATCTGCGCTTAAGTCAACATTTACCCGGAGAACACGCGGTCACACGATGTCGTAGACGTCGTGAGTGTCGTGCAGAGGGGGGGGGTGTTCGGAGGCCCCGTTCGGCTGCTCCGTGAACCGGGAACTCCGTGTCAGGAGGTTCATCATCAATGTGGTTTGCCGGGAAAGCTGTGATGAGATGTGACAGCCTGTCGGTCAGCGCGAAGCGTCGGCTTTCAAGCACGAGCCCGCCGCCCCACGTCTCCAAAGCCGCGCCTTTGACCTCCGCGCCGGGTCTCTTGTTGACCCCCCCCCCCACCTGTCCTCGCAATTCTGAGGGTTGCGCGATGTCGTCGCCTGCTGGGTTTCCAGGGCGCTTTCCATTCGAACAAAGTAACTTTCCACCCTGATTTTGTTTACTTTCCAGGTAGCAATGCTGCTCCGTCAACACGCCGAATGCCGAACAGGCCGTGACAGATGTGACAGCATCATCAGCCAACTGCATCATTTTGGCTCGCGGCCGTGACATGATCCAGCTCCAAGTGGTTCAAAGTTGAAACCCCCCGAAAAAACCCGCGGTGGGAGGAGCAGGCGAGAGCCTCGCCGGGCGGAAGGAGGACAGCGGGGAAACGGACCCGCCTCCCCGTCGGAGCGCGTTAGGAGTACAGTGCGCGGAGGAGGAGATGGATCCCGGGCCTCCGCGCCGGCGATACTGTTGCAGCCGCGACGCCGAGAGACGCCAGACTAAATCAGGCTGACTCGCCAGCAGCTCCGGGGTCAGCCACAGTTCACGGCTAATAATAGCATCCAGTGTTAAAGGAGAGCCACACACACACACACACACGCACTGCTCCTCCAATACAACAACACTTAGGATATATGCAGAGGAACATGCATACATGCAACACCCAGGCGTATGTACCACACACACACTACAGTAGAAGGAAAAACGTACGTACTCGTCATTGAGAGAGGGAGGAGGAGGAGGAGGAGAAGGTGGAGGAGGAGGAGGAGGAGGAGGAGGAGGAGGAAGAGCGTCAAGAGCGCCACGAGGCAGAAAGACAACAAACCGTCCGTTACAAATCAAAAACGTCCCGTTGATTCATTCGGGGACGTTTTTTCTTTCCTCCTCCCTGCCTCCCTTGCTCCAGTCCTCCTTCTTCTCCCCCTTTCACCCCCCCCCCCCTCCCCCCTCTCTCTGTTCTTGTGTGAGAGACTCACACACTGACCTACATTGGGGGGAAGAAAAAAACCCCGTGATGAAATCGAGGGCTGAGTTTGTGTGCGGTTGGTCAGTGGGTGAAAGGGTCCGTTTGTTTTAACGCACAGGGCGTTCTGCATCTGTCAGTGTTTTTTGGTGTTTTCGGTGTATTGCGCGACGCGCGGCGCGTGGCACCATGTGGTCACGGCCTGGGGTGTCTGAAGGAGACCTGCTGCCGCGGTGACCTCGCCGGGGTCACGGCCCATTGTTGTGGAAACCTAGCGAACACGTGAAGGGAAAACCTTGGCATTACGCAGCCGGGGTCAGAACGCGGTTAGCGGTAGCTTAGCAGAAAGCCTGAGAGCAATTAGCATAGCTGTTGAAAGAAATCTCATCCCCAAGATGCATCTTGTTTTTTGTTTTTTTTTAATCCATACAATGCGACGGTGACTCTGATTCATTCTCCAGCTGCAGATATTTATCAAACTATTATTTTGTGTTTATGTGTCATGACACACATTTAACAAGGCATCTCCCAGTTAATGTGGAACACATGCACTCTGCCCTCTATTTGCCTCCTGGCTGTTCATTCAGCTTTACACACTAATTATGTATTCAAAGCAAAAGATAAATAATAAATACAGCCTGACTCAATCCATAAATATTCAAATCTAACTATTCACATATGTTATGCATATAAATTGATGATTGGAATTTATAAACATGTCTATTTTATTTTTTAATACAAGCAGGTTTTCTAAAACCATACCTGGTATCCAGTGACGGATATTTAAGAAAACAATAACAACCACTTTCTAAGTGTCAACATTAAAAACGCATCCAATAAGAGATTTTAAACGAGCTCCAACGCATGTTTCTTCAACTCTTCTTCTTCTTCTTCTTCTTCTTCTTCTTCTTCTTCTTCTTCTTCTTATGCAACGCGCCGTCTTGACGCGCACGTGTTCTGCGATTAGCGGCGTTCCCGCTGCTGTCGACTCTGAGCCGACTCGAGGTGTTCCTCACGGGCCGGCGTTCCAAAAAAAAAAAATTGGATTAATGGGTCAGTTTAGCGAAGTTCATCCAGGGTTCAAATTCCAGTTCAAGTCGAGTTCAGCGGGAGAAGGAGGAGGAGGAGGAGGCAGAGCCGCTGGGCTGGAAACAGAGACTCAAACACCTAAAAGAACCGAGACGGAAAGAAATAAACTGAGCATTATTATATGTTCAAGTGCTCTTTCCATCAGATGTCATCAAAGGACTCTAATCTCTCCTCGCTTTCAAAGAAATGCAGAAACAAGTAAAACCCAGAACGACGCCGTGAGGATGACTTGTTGAAATCACTTTTTGGTGGGTTTGAAAAAGTTCTTTGTACTAAAGAATTTGCTCCTCCAGGACTTTAATGAAGCAATAAGGTACTTCCAGGTGACATTTTTGAAAACCGCGGACCCATCGCCGTGGCGACCAGTGACTCTGAAATCACCGCGTTGACGACTTTGCGCAGGACTCACACGTCGTCTCTCATGACCTTTGTGTTCGGAAGAAGCCGATGTACATCAAAGGCCTCAATGTCAGCCTCAGGGTCTCCACCTCGAACACGCAGATCACATCCTTTAATTTCCCAAATGTAACCTGGAAACCAGGATGAGTTACAGTTCGTATACCATCCTCCCCCACCCCCCCCCCCCCCAGCCCCACCCCCCCCTCATGTTAATCCCATTCAAATGGGCGTTATGTAACACTGCCGCCTTTATCCGTCGGAGTGATGGCTGAATGAAAGCCCCGATGAGGGGGAGGGATGCGAACAGGTGGACTCACCTGCTCCACTATGGCGTCTCTAAAGTGTTTAATCATTTAATCAAAACGAAAATACGTAAACGGTTCAGTTTTTTAAAGGAAACCTCTCCTGATGGTGACGCTACTGAACTGGGTTTGATCGGGATAAAGGTTTGTTTGTATTGAGTGTGTTGGCACCCTCCGTCTCACTCTAACACACACACACACACACACACACACACACACACTCACACACACTCACACACATTCACCCCGTGTATTGTTTGGACTCCGAGGAGTCAGACACCAACTGACCGGACAAATGTTCTTTTGCTTTTTCTCAAACAGCCGCTGGCCAACATTCAGCCGCGTGAGTGAGAGTGTGTGTGTGTGTTTTGAATGTGTGCGTCGGTTCTTGACCCCCCTCCAGGTCTGTGTGTGTTGTAGCGGCCCACTGCTCCTGTGTCCTTTGATTAAGGTCAATTTGGTAACTGCAAGTTGGCAACACACACACGCACACACGCGCGCACACACACGCGCACACACACACATGTACGTACAGTTCCACTCATCCGTCCTAAATGAATGTGCGACATTCAAGGACGTTGGTATTGAGATGTTTTCAGAAGATGGGGCGCCTCGGCTTCAGATCAAACTCAGTACATCGACCGCGCGCTCACACACAGCCTTTGAGGGATGTTTCTGGTGCTTCACTTCGATGCTTCGACGCTTCGTTAAGGTGCTGCAAATGTTGCATCATGTCAAAGGTACTTTATCTCTTTCAGACCTGCTAACATATAAAAAGCCTAAACTGTATGGTTAAAGGAATAGTTCAAAG